>NC_138149.1:32284900-32359900 GCF_964199315.1 Orbicella franksi | reverse complement strand
TCATAGATAGATAGATAGATAGATAGATAGATAGATAGATAGATAGATAGATAGATAGATAGATAGATAGATAGATAGATAGATAGATAGATAGATAGATAGATAGATAGATAGATAGATAGATAGATAGATAGATAGATGGATGGATAGATGGATAGATGGATAGATGGATAGATGGATAGATAGATAGATAGATAGATAGATAGATAGATAGATAGATAGATAGATAGATAGATAAACTTTATTTAAACACGATAATAATTAAAGCTAAAAGCTTGTGGGGTCGTGTATTTAAATTTAACTTTGTCATATGAATGTTTTCACACAAAGACTCGTTTTAATACTGACAGAGGCAAAAGACAAGTCGGAAATGGCCTTTTGAGTGCTCCAAGAGTTAATATCCCATGGATTTAAGTCTGCAAAAGCATTCCAGGACAGTGATTGATTATTAGGTTTGAGTATTACGGAAGTGACTCAGTAATATATAATTGCATATATTCTTACCTCCGTCTACAGTAGCAAAAAACAGTGACCAAAAGAACCAGTAATAATGTCCCACATAATGAGGCGAAAGCCACCACGAGAATCAACATCATGTCATCTGTTCAAAAAGAAATGAATTCCGGCAGGTTCCGTCAAATGAGGTCACAGAGAAAAACGAACTGTGTGGCTCCTGATACGGAGTAATAATAATAATAATAATAATAATAATAATAATAATAATAATAATAATAATAATAATAACAATAAAGAAATTAAGCATGACGTTACGTCACACGGCAAACGGCAAAAATGAAACTTTTGGCGTCTGTCTTCAGCTGTCTATACAGCAGAGTGAAAATATTTGTATTTGCGGTAAATAGCAAGAGACATTTTCCTATTTTTGTTTGATTTATTTAAGGATTACAAGAAAAGAATAACAAATCAGATGCAATCTTTGCCGTTTGCCGTCTGCCGTAAACGTCATGCTTAACTTATGAAAAACATGACCAGTGTCCAAGTCGCGCAAGGGAGGGGGGAGGATGTTACGGAAGTGCGGCATTTTAGTAAGGCTTTGGGCGAGGACATCATAACTCGGCTCCTTTCTAAACAAACACGAATGAAGTGTATCTGCTATTTTCGTGATACAAAGCAACTTTACCTGAACCAACTCCAGGCACCTCGGTCGGTTCTCCGCCTTCTTCACAGCGGTCACCATAGAAATCTCGTGGACATCTGAATTAAAGAGACCAAAGGACTTTAAGATAGAGCGTAGTGAACCTGGGTTATTGAGTAAAAGGTTTTTTCCTTTCCTTCTTATAGGACATTAAACACGTACATATAATAAACGGAACATCGACCTCTAAAAAAATACTTTGATTTCTCTGTTTCAGCACTTTTCATTAGAAGTGAATTGTGAGGTTCCAGTGCGAGACTGAGAGTCGAAGTAGCCTATTTGTTACTTAACCTCTGCTAATAAAATGTTACAAAATGTTCAACAATTATTAAGACACTTCATATTGGAAAATCTCACTTGAACTGTTTTATTTGGAAAAAGGAAAAGCCATTACAGCTCTCTCTCTCTCTCTCTCTCTCTTCTTTTTCTCTATAACAATTCTAGCACGGAGACTCGCATGTATGCCTAAGGGTTGTATTTCCAACTGTTTAGGCCTCCACTCCAGGCGTGTTTTACACGCTTTTCACACCTACTAATTTTGTTCTCGGGTACTAGTATGTAAGTGTTATAATGAATATTAAATGTAGAAATGACATCTACTCGGAAAAAATACGAGTTCCAGATGGGATTTGAACCCATGACCCTCCGTGATCTAGCCGAACGCTCTAACCACGGAGCTGATGGAGACTTACAGTGTCAAATTAATGTCACACACAACTTATGTTATCTTACTTGCAAATGTTTCCAACTGTGGAGATAATACAAGTTCCTCCATTTTCACAATGATTAACAGGACATCCAACTGCAAAGAGGAAATTAGAGGAGAAAAGTAAGAATACTTGGCACTTCTTTTGTGATTCGCCGACCGTCTCTACTTTCCTAGCTAAATATGCAAAAGCTGCATAAAGTTTTCGAGAGTAGCACGAAAAAAATCTCTGCCGTGGTTAACGTCCCACACAACAGGTACAATTTGTTAAGTTTTGCACAAGGCGACTGTCAAATGTACCTAAATATCCAAGTGACGTGCAAAGCCATTATCTTCTTATTAAACCTTCTGTTTTAAGATTCCTTCGTTACTGTTACCGATGTGGTTTTCTCAAGTTCCCCAAGTGCCGTGCAAGAGAAGATCTATATTATTACACGACTAAGCTAGTTTAAAGGGCCAATAACTAAGATGAACCAATCAGATTGCTCCAATGCCGGTCCAATATTCTCTAAGTATTGGACCGGGCATCGTCCCGAATGACCCCGCAAGATCACTCTTAAAGATTTTCTAGTATTTTCGTGTAATAAATTTATTATAAGCCAAGCTACGGAACCGTACTGGGAAAATATCGGCCCTCGGTCTTTTTTGTAAACGGACCTGGCCGCGCTCGGTCCGTACTGTCAAGACCTCGATCGGGCCGATATGCTCTCAGTCCGGCCCTTGCATTTGGTTTAAAATAACGGAGAGAAAATACGTAGCACTCTCTCTCTCGCTAGTGAAACTTAAGGAAGAGCAAAGGGAAAGGACATTAGTTGCAAAAACATGGATAAAGCATCGTGAATTACTACAGCGGGGAGAGAATTTGAAAAACCACATATAACGATAACTCTTACCAAAGCAGTGTGTTCCATTTCCAAAGTAATTCCTTTCTTCTTTGCACGCGCATTTGAATGTGGGGCCTGGTAAGGGGGTGCAGGTGGCGTTCGGATGGCAGTTATCTGTTCCCGCCAAACAGTGGTTGCTCACTAAGGCAACAAAAAATAGCAAATATCATTAACATCCTGACAAATATCGATGGTTTACCGTTAATAAAGAAACTATCGCGATTTATTTCTCTTTTCCTGTGGTCCTTTACTTGCATCTTTTTTAAACACTGAAAAATTCATTTAAACAAACACGAACCCTATTGTAATTAATCGTCTTAGCCATTTCAGCACGCAGAAAAATTATTTGATTGACAAATATTACATACCGAAAAGAGAATTGAAGTTCGGACTTTTAATATTTTTTTACATAAGTTCTAGGCGAAAAGCAAAAACTGCTAATGAGAATTCATAATTTCCTCAAACATAAAAGATAACAAGGATACACAATAAAATACTCATAACTAATCTTTGTTTATTTACAATTTTTTTAATACTGTACCGTTACACGTGACTCCATTCCCAAAATAGCCTGACTTGCACGTGCACTGGAATCCTCCGGGTGTGTTGAGACACGCGACTCCAGGAGTAGAAATGCTGCAGTTGTGCAGGGAGGCATTTTTACATTCATCAATGTCTGTGAATAAAGAAGGAATGAAAAATAAATTCATACTCTACATCTTTATTAGAATTATCTAATAATATATATTTATCGAGAGTTCTGATTTTGTGAAGCTGTATGTCTGTCTTTCTGTCTTTTTATCTGTCTGCCTTTCTGCTTGTCTATCTGTCCATCTCTCTTTCTGTCTGCCTTTCTGTCTGTCTTTCTTTCTACCTGTCTGCCTTTTTATCTGTCTGCCTTTCTGCTTGTCTGTCTGTCTGTCTGTCTGTCTTTCTCTCTGTCTGTCTGTCTTGCTCTCTGTCTGTCGGATTATCTCTGCCCTGCATCCCTCGGTTAATTCTTTCTATATTTACAAAGGGAAGGGCGATTGGGTGTGTTGAATAAACACGTGACATAAACATTGACCTTATCAAAAATTTGGAAAATCACCGAATTTGTTAATTTATAAGCGTAAATAATAAAGACTTGATGTTCACCCTTCTCCGTTTGACATGGTCTTTTGGTCAAAAGAGTTAATAAAAAGTTAATTGCTAATTTATTTTACTCATCACCTTGGCATGTTTCTCCATTTCCTGTGAACCCTTGCTTACAAGAACATTCAAATGATCCCACATTGTTTTCACAATTGGCATTTTCATCACAGTCATTAGTGCTGGGGTCTTGACACTCGTCACGATCTACGCAAAGGGAAGGAAAAATTAAAAACTTTATGCGAATAATATACGGTACATATAGACTCTACTGACCGTGGGTGAGGTCCATATTTGACAATGATTCCACGAGCGCGCGTTAGATATGAGATAATATATAGCCAACGAGTTGGTTGTAATCTTCTCATATCCAATAAGCGCGAGTGGAATAATTGTTTCATTGAAAAGGACCCCAACCTATAGAAAACTACAATAAAAAAACTACGCGCACGCTTCCCATATTTGTAGAGCAAGGCATAATGGCTCATATACCATGAGGGTTAAGCACATGAAAACTCTTGAATTGCATTGTCCAATGACGCAGTTTTTAATAATGAGAAATATTAATCGAATATTCAGTTTTCATCAAGTTCTCTCCATCTTATTGCATTGCAAAATTTTCACTCTTCAGGAAACAAATGAAAATGTAAGTTTGTTTTCATCAATACTTTACTACGGGAACAGACATTTCGGAATTGGCTTGCATGAAAAGATGACACACTAACTGTGTTTCCTTATACAAAATAGCTTTAAGTTTCTTACCCGCAACAACAACAGAAGATGGATCAACTTGCAAATCCCCCAGGAGCGATCCATTCTGGGAGTTAGTGACGCTCTGATTAAAGATCTTATTCGCAGTTGGTAACACGGTTTCATTAGCAGTTTGTTGAAAATTGATCACAAAATCAGCAATAACACTGCCTGATCTGTAAATAAAGGAAACGTAAATAAATAAGACGCATTAACTGATTGACTATAACCGCGAAATTAGTATAGGTAATCCTATCAATGCGTGTGCAGTTAAGGATTTGTAGCACGAGTGAGTTTTGAACATTCTGTCAAAATTGCACGATCCTCCAGGGGAGAGCAATTTGAAACAATTTCCAAATATTACGACTGAGTGAGAAAATCCTTAACTGCTTAAGCTTGCATACTCGCATTTATCGTACGACTGAGAAAACGAACCAGCGCTCGTTAATTTGCAGTGCAGTGCAAATTAAAAATCATCTATTAATTGGCCTGCTCTCAGCCAATCACAATGAAATAATTTTCCCAGTCATACATACATACATACAAACTTTATTGAAGCTCGCTAAGTGGGCTTTTCAGTTCAATTTCAGCTACCCATTCGTATAATGAATGCGAAAATAACACGTTCAGTGTAACGTTGCGTCTTTCAAAAGTTTACATTAAAATAATTCGAGGAAAGTGGGACAGTTTCAACCACTCGGAACGCTGGCCTTGTTAGATTTTGCCTTCTGACATGATCAAATTCAGGGAGAAGGCAAGACAATACAGAGAGACACACACGAACAAAAAAAGACAACGAGATTTCAAATCGTTCAGCAAGCGATTTTCAACTTCACCGGGTACTAACAATCACAAACATTTGCTGCTTGTAATAATTTACAACATCAGCAGCTTATTTAGCTGTCTCCAATTCTAAGTTGTTGTCAATATTTTTGTAAACGGAAACGCGAACTTTTTCAATATAAAACGAGATACTATAAACAACACAACCTGATCACGGCGCGATTTTGCCAATCAAAATACTCTAGTATACATAAAACCTATGGCAAATAAAAGACATTGCGGTAAATAAAGACAGTCATTGCGTATTCGTCGGTACCTAAATCCTTGGACTTCGCATCCTTGGTATATTGACGCCAGTTCTGAATTCTCGTAGACGGCGTCCACCTGCAAAGGAAAGAGATTATTATTATTTAACCCTTTATGCCCCAAGAAAGCCAATTGGCACACAACGTCATAACTTTGTGAATATTTCATCAATTTCAATGAATTTTTGCCACAAGAATTGTCTTGCAAAAATTTGCTCATTGAAGTCATAAAATTGTGACCCCCTCCTATCTAGCATATGGTTGACCACCCACACAATTTTCCAATTTCATTTTTGAGATGTACATGGGATGCAAGACGTACTGCACATTATGCTGTGCACTAAGAGCTGCAAAATAAGGTATAGTTCAGGGCTATACCTAAGACAATAGAAGGTTGGCACATTTTTGGAAGTTTTCATTTTTGCGTTTTAAACTTATTTCTCTCAAAATGACAACATCCCTCATAGCTGCTAATGTCATTTTCTAACTAAGGTGACTGGTAGCTTTCAAATGGTATATTATACATAGGCAGGGAACCTGTGTTTGTTGATTTGGGAAAAACGGTTGTTCGCCTTGGAGCTTAAAGGGGTTACAGTTGAACCTCTCCACAACGACCACCTTAAGGATAGAGGAATGTGGCCGCTGTAGAGAGGTGGCCGTTACGGGAAGGTAGAAGGGTCATAGGACACCTGTTCTTTTTCGGAGCTGTTTATTCCTCTTCTCAAAAAGCTTGTTTTAGCACATGAACTGCACGTAATCGACTGTATTTAAAAGTTACTGTTGTTGTTGTTGTTGTTGTTGTTGTTGTTATCATCATTCTGCTTGTCGATGTTAAAGGACGTGGTGGTGGGGGGCATTTTATAGGAAGGCCTGGAAGAGATTTAACTAATAGCTGGTAATTGGTCAAAACGTTGACAGTCAACTGAGACTGAATTGACTGAGATCATAGCTGAGATACCAGGGGCTGGAAATTTACCTGATAGCGGAGATTCCACCTCTTCCCCCCCCCCCCCTCCCCCTTTCCCGGCCGATTCCACCGCCCCGGCCACATCCTTAATATCGGGCTCACTAGCATTTCTTACCGCAGAAATAACTTTGTTAGCCATTTCTTTATATTCAGGAGATTTCTCGTCCGCCAGTTCTGGAGTGTAGGTCGAATAGTTTCCCCCAGTTACTTTGATTGATCCCTCGTACGCATCGACGGCTGCAACAATACAAGATTAAAACACTTGTCACACACAGGGCATGCGCACTAAGCAACAGGTCAAAGTTAAAAGGACAAGGAGATTGTGCTACAGTTGTGGTGAAAACAGTGCTGACATTATGACTAAGTCTTGATTCGCGCACGAAACAAAACGAACGAGGCCGCTATCTAATCGGGAAAAGGTCACATTGTAGGGGCCTTGATTTCGTTTTTGCGAAACGCAAAGAATTGTGGTAGCGTAAGATCAGAGGCGCAAGGAATTGTGGTTATGCACGACTGGCAGAATCAAGACGCGCAGTCTGATCTTGTGCTCTCTCTCTCTTGCATCGTTGGTCGCAGTGTACGACGGTGAGTGACAGTTTTCTTCTGTGTATATTGCTATTTTTGACGCTTCTTTTATCGTTCCCGTACTCCTTTATAAATTATTCTTTGTAAACTTAGTCTTTTCTGTATTAGGCAGCTCTCTACTAAGATGCGCTGTTTTCCATGTACTCTCTTCGATCGATGAAAATAAAGATGAAGGCAAATCGGGAGCAACAGGAACATCAGTCCAGAATATCCAACACAACACTCTTGTGGAGTCTCATCTAATACTAACAGAAGTCATTTGGAAAATTATAGAAACGAAGAAGATAATGTAGGTCAAAGGCGCCCGCCGTGATAGAGAATCAAGTCAGTTCAAAATTTTATCGTTAGCTTACCTTAAGTGTTAAAGCCCTCAAAACCACAAATATAGAAGTAAACCAGTTGTAAAATGTAATGAAGCAATGAAAAATGCAATGAAGCTTAGTGCTGCTGAGTGCTGTAATGCGAGAAGTTAAATAAACCAGTTTGTTACTGTTACAGACGATCAGCAGTTCTGTATGGGAACAACTCTGCTCTGCATTGACACTCCTCACATCCTCCTTCCCTTCGGCAGCATTTTGTACCATTTAGGTAAACTAGTATATACCATCATTTAGCCAAGCCTAAAAGCGGAGTTCCTGGTTACAAAAGGTTACCTGGTTACAATAGGCTGACTGGAAAGCGTCTCGCACACTTTTCCAATTTGACATCATAATCTTGAGCATAACAAATTCCCAGCAGCCATTTTATGCGGCTTCAGTGTCATAATTTAATGATTGGCGTTTCGAAGTGAAGGTCACGAAAGTGCCCATCTGAGATTTACACACATTTTTAACCCCGACCACGGAAATTTAGGATTATCAATAAACATTGGCGATATCTTTGGTTCAACACATCTATGAAAGACAAGTGGGAAGGTTCCATCAGATCACATACGAAAAGTATTTCTCACGACTTTGTATCTCTAAAAGGTACCTCAATCCTATCCGTCATTGCCAGAAACGTCCCTTCTGCCCCGGAACTAAAACTCGCCCCCTAGCTCTAGCACTTATGCTATGTAATCACAAATCCTAACTATTTCCCGAAGGGCACTCCCAGAAAAATCGGGTGAAGGAGTGCAGCCCCCTTCCCAAAACCCTTACACTATTTAAGACCAAAATCTGAGATTTTCCCTAGCCGG
The DNA here is from genome assembly GCF_964199315.1 of Orbicella franksi. Classification (NCBI taxonomy): domain Eukaryota; kingdom Metazoa; phylum Cnidaria; class Anthozoa; order Scleractinia; family Merulinidae; genus Orbicella; species Orbicella franksi. The sequence continues at coordinate 32,351,456 of NC_138149.1, read as the reverse complement.
TATATGAAGCGACTAAAACTCTAGTACCCTATTTGAGACCAGACTCTTATATCAATACCCTGTTTCAGACCTGCCTTATAACTACAGTCAAATCTCCCGTAAGCGGACACCCCCTGAACCAAGGGTAAATGTCCGCTTACGGAAGGTGTCCGCTTACCGGAGGGTGTTATATTATTGTATCATCCATCACAGGGATGTTGGATGTTGCTTTTCTATTACACGTACATAAATTTAACACCGATACTATGAGTCAATAATAAAAGACTTGCCGCTAAATATATGTAAGCAGTAACATACTCAATCGCCAATTTTTTGGAGGTGAACAGAACAGAAGAAGTACATAATGTATGTCCACTTGCATGATTGTCATTTTCTAACGCAACGTGTCCTTATGTGGGTAAAAAAGAAACTATCAATCAGTGTCTGCTTTTGTGGTTCCCTGATCTTAAGGTCTCTTAAGATATCCGACGCGCTGAGTAGAGCATTTGAAAGTTCCTCGGTACCATGGCAGTTGGCGAACTCCGAAACAGAGGAGCAGGATATGGCTTGGAATATTTGCTTTGCGAGTTCATATTTCAAGGAGGCAAGTTTTCGTGCGACCGGCTCAAAGAAAAGTTAAAAAAGGAAAACTTTGATGTACTGTAATGAAAAAAATAATTGCTTATTGGAAGGTTCCCTTCATATGCACTGTACTGTTCAGACTCGAACACTGCTTTGATCTAGGTCAGTATGTGATTAAACCATTAAAACCGAACCTATTTCTCGATATTGTTCACTGTCCGCTTACAGGAGGCTATTTTAGACCCTGCGGAACCCAAATAGATGTCCGTGTCCGCTTAGGAGAGGTGTCTGCTTACGGGAAGTTAAAAGTGTAGTGTTGGAGAGGAGAAATCGACGGGACCGCAGTTTGTTGTCCGCTAATAAGAGGTGTCCGCTTACGGGAGGTGTCCGTTAGTGGAGGTCCGACTGTAGTTCCCAAGTGCAGACTGATGTTAAAGGCATTGTGAAGGGCTTTTGTTGATGGTCTTATCAATAATAAGGGAAAAGTAGCATACCCAATTCAAGACTAGAGTGCAAAAACAATACCCTATTTGAGAACAAAATGTAGCCAAAATCGATACCCTATTTCTGACCAAAACGGCTAAAAAACCATACTCTTTGCGACCACACATATCTATGTAGCCCATATAAGGGAGAGCCTCCGCGGGTGAAAAGCATCTAAATCATCATTTTAGGTACTCACCTTTACATTCGTTGCTGCTTTGCTTTTCAAACTTTCCTGGAGGACATCTACACACGTGATCGCCAACCAAGTCTTCACAAACTTGATCAGGTCGGCACGGAGATGACGCACACTCGTTGCCAACTGAAACTAACATTTATAGACAGTTATTCATTGTGTTAGAGCGATTTTCACCTGACAGTCAAAAGAAATTAGGACTTTGTTTGTTTTTTGCGTTACAACGTCACCCAAGGCTTTTTCGATTTCCGAAAATAAAACCCACCGCAAGATTTTAGATCATACCTAATGTGTGAAGCTACAGTAAGCTCATTGACAATTCATCAAGCTCAAGCAAAAAAATCATGACCAGGATGGTGTTTGGACGTGTGAACTTAATAAACCATTTGCATGATGGCGTCATTTGACCACAACTCCCAGAATCCTTCTTTTTCTCTGTTTCTTATGCTAATTAGGGCAATTGTCATTTAAACCCCACTGGGAATTCAAAATTGAAATTATAATAAAGAGAAAACGAAATGAATTCTGGTAGTTGTAGTCAAATGACGACAACGTGCAAAACTGCCATTGACATCGACTTTGTTCTTCCGTTTCCTCCTTAGTTTTAGTTTCGATTGAGATGTATCAAACACGAAACACCGTGTTTGACCACATTTCTAAACACCAAGAAGTTCGTCAAAAATACTTTGCTGCGCGTCCTATTTTCAACCTTCTTCTCGGTGTTTGGAAATGTGGTCAAACATGGTCTTTCGTGTTTGATATCTTACTTAAAAACCGCTCTATATCATTCATATCTTTCGAATGCCTCGCAGAACACCAAGAATAAAGCTATAAATGTTACACGCCACATCATTAAAAGTACAAAGCCTTCGAACGACACAAAAAATCTTCATAGAGGTAAAAGGGTTCAATAACAAAGTGTTAAATAAAAAACGTACAAGGAATCCAAGCTATTTCATGATTAAATAATACCCAAAGTTATTTTCAAATTCACGTTAGGCACAAAAGATAACAAAGACAAAAGATCCACAATCAGAAAAACCTTAATCATAAAAGCAAAACAAAAAAGAAAATCGGCTACATCCGGTATCAGTCCTTCCACAAAATAAAAAGTAGCTCCCCCACCCTCCCTCAAAAAAAGAACCTACTTAACTGCACCAAAATAATTCGTCGTACAAAAAAAAAAAAAAAACACACAAAAACACTAAGCCAACTAACCAACAGAGGAGGAGGCAGCTATTAATGTCTGGCTTCTTGAAGGTTTCAATATTAGAGAAATCACTGCCGACGATGAAACCAGCACAGACCTCTCAGAAGACAAAGCAGGTGTACTTTGATCTATTGTCAGACTTGAGCTCACTCTCACAGATGGCGAACTGCTTATCTCTGGGCTTGAAACAGCAACTGATGACGAAATCACTGCCGACGATGAAACCAGCACAGACCTCTCAGAAGACAAAGCAGGTGTACTTTCATCCATTGTCAGACTTGAGCTCACTCTCACAGATGGCGAACTGCTTATCTCTGGGCTTGAAACAGCGACTGATGACGAAATCACTGCCGACGATGAAACCAGCACAGACCTCTCAGAAGACAAAGCAGGTGTACTTTGATCTATTGTCAGACTTGAGCTCACTCTCACAGATGGCGAACTGCTTATCTCTGGGCTTGAAACAGCGACTGATGACGAAATCACTGCCGACGATGAAACCAGCACAGACCTCTCAGAAGACAAAGCAGGTGTACTTTGATCTATTGTCAGACTTGAGCTCACTCTCACAGATGGCGAACTGCTTATCTCTGGGCTTGAAACAGCAACTGATGACGAAATCACTGCCGACGCTGAAACCAGCCCAGACCTCTCAGAAGACAAAGCAGGTGTACTTTCATCTATTGTCAGACTTGAGCTCACTCTCACAGATGGCGAACTGCTTATCTCTGGGCTTGAAACAGCAACTGATGACGAAATCACTGCCGACGATGAAACCAGCACAGACCTCTCAGAAGACAAAGCAGGTGTACTTTGATCTATTGTCAGACTTGAGCTCACTCTCACAGATGGCGAACTGCTTGTCTCTGGGCTTGAAACAGCAACTGATGACGAAATCACTGCCGACGATGAAACCAGCACAGACCTCCCAGAAGACAAAGCAGGTGTACTTTGATCTATTGTCAGACTTGAGCTCACTCTCACAGATGGCGAACTGCTTATCTCTGGGCTTGAAACAGCAACTGATGACGAAATCACTGCCGACGATGAAACCAGCACAGACCTCTCAGAAGACAAAGCAGGTGTACTTTGATCTATTGTCAGACTTGAGCTCACTCTCACAGATGGCGAACTGCTTATCTCTGGGCTTGAAACAACAACTGATGACGAAATCACTGCCGACGATGAAACCAGCACAGACCTCTCAGAAGACAAAGCAGGTGTACTTTGATCTATTGTTAGACTTGAGCTCACTCTCACAGATGGCGAACTGCTTATCTCTGGACTTGAAACAGCAACTGATGACGAAATCACTGCCGACGATGAAACCAGCACAGACCTCTCAGAAGACAAAGCAGGTGTACTTTGATCTATTCTCAGACTTGAGCTCACTCTCACAGATGGCGAACTCCTTATCTCTGGGCTTGAAACAGCAACTGATGACGAAATCACTGCCGACGATGAAACCAGCACAGACCTCTCAGAAGACAAAGCAGGTGTACTTTGATCTATTCTCAGACTTGAGCTTACTCTTACAGATAGGGAACTGCTTATCTCTGGGCTTGAAACAGCAACTGATGACGAAATCACTGCCGATGATGAAACTAGCACAGACCTCTCAGAAGACAAAGCAGGTGTACTTTGATCTATTGTCAGACTTGAGCTCACTCTCACAGATGGCGAACTGCTTATCTCTGGGCTTGAAACAGCAACTGATGACGAAATCACTGCCGACGATGAAACCAGCACAGACCTCTCAGAAGAAAAAGCAGGTGTACTTTGATCTATTATCAGACTTGAGCTCACTCTCACAGATGGCGAACTGCTTATCTCTGGGCTTGAAACAGCAACTGATGACGAAATCACTGCCGACGATGAAACCAGCACAGACCTCTCAGAAGACAAAGCAGGTGTACTTTGATCTATTGTCAGACTTGAGCTCACTCTCACAGATGGCGAACTGCTTATCTCTGGGCTTGAAACAGCAACTGATGACGAAATCACTCCCGACGATGAAACCAGCACAGACCTCTCAGAAGACAAAGCAGGTGTACTTTGATCTATTGTCAGACTTGAGCTCACTCTCACAGATGGCGAACTGCTTAGCTCTGGGCTTGAAACAGCAACTGATGACGAAATCACTGCCGACGATGAAACCAGCACAGACCTCTCAGAAGACAAAGCAGTTGTACTTTGATCTATTCTATGACTTGAGCTCACTCTCACAGATGGCGAACTGCTTATCTCTGGGCTTGAAACAGCAACTGATGACGAAATCACTGCCGACGATGAAACCAGCACAGACCTCTCAGAAGACAAAGCAGTTGTACTTTGATCTATTCTATGACTTGAGCTCACTCTCACAGATGGCGAACTGCTTATCTCTGGGCTTGAAACAGCAACTGATGACGAAATCACTGCCGACGGTGAAACCAGCACAGACCTCTCAGAAGACAAAGCAGGTGTACTTTGATCTATTGTCAGACTTGAGCTCACTCTCACAGATGGCGAACTGCTTATCTCTGGGCTTGAAACAGCAACTGATGACGAAATCACTGCCGATGATGAAACCAGCACAGACCTCTCAGAAGACAAAGCAGGTGTACTTTGATCTATTGTCAGACTTGAGCTCACTCTCACAGATGGGGAACTCCCTATCTCTGGGCTTGAAACAGCAACTGATGACGAAATCACTGCCGCCGATGAAACCAGCACAGACCTCTCAGAAGACAAAGCAGGTGTACTTTGATCTATTGTCAGACTTGAGCTCACTCTCACAGATGGCGAACTGCTTATCTCTGGGCTTGAAACAGCAACTGATGACGAAATCACTGCCGACGATGAAACCAGCACAGACCTCTCAGAAGACAAAGCAGGTGTACTTTCATCTATTGTCAGACTTGAGCTCACTCTCACAGATGGCGAACTGCTTATCTCTGGGCTTGAAACAGCAACTGATGACGAAATCACTGCCGACGATGAAACCAGCACAGACCTCTCAGAAGACAAATCAGGTGTACTTTGATCTATTGTCAGACTTGAGCTCACTCTCACAGATGGCGAACTGCTTATCTCTGGGCTTGAAACAGCAACTGATGACGAAATCACTGCCGACGGTGAAACCAGCACAGACCTCTCAGAAGACAAAGCAGGTGTACTTTGATCTATTCTCAGACTTGAACTTACTCTTACAGATAGCGAACTGCTTATCTCTGGGCTTGAAACAGCAACTGATGACGAAATCACTGCCGATGATGAAACTAGCACAGACCTCTCAGAAGACAAAGCAGGTGTACTTTCATCTATTGTCAGACTTGAGCTCACTCTCACAGATGGGGAACTCCCTATCTCTGGGCTTGAAACAGCAACTGATGACGAAATCACTGCCGACGATGAAACCAGCACAGACCTCTCAGAAGACAAAGCAGGTGTACTTTGATCTATTGTCAGACTTGAGCTCACTCTCACAGATGGCGAACTGCTTATCTCTGGGCTTGAAACAGCAACTGATGACGAAATCACTGCCGACGATGAAACCAGCACAGACCTCTCAGAAGACAAAGCAGGTGTACTTTGATCTATTGTCAGACTTGAGCTCACTCTCACAGATGGCGAACTGCTTATCTCTGGGCTTGAAACAGCAACTGATGACGAAATCACTGCCGACGATGAAACCAGCACAGACCTCTCAGAAGACAAAGCAGGTGTACTTTGATCTATTGTCAGACTTGAGCTCACTCTCACAGATGGCGAACTGCTTATCTCTGGGCTTGAAACAGCAACTGATGACGAAATCACTGCCGACGATGAAACCAGCACAGACCTCTCCGAAGACAAAGCAGGTGTACTTTGATCTATTGTCAGACTTGAGCTCACTCTCACAGATGGCGAACTGCTTATCTCTGGGCTTGAAACAGCAACTGATGACGAAATCACTGCCGACGCTGAAACCAGCCCAGACCTCTCAGAAGACAAAGCAGGTGTACTTTCATCTATTGTCAGACTTGAGCTCACTCTCACAGATGGCGAACTGCTTATCTCTGGGCTTGAAACAGCAACTGATGACGAAATCACTGCCGACGATGAAACCAGCACAGACCTCTCAGAAGACAAAGCAGGTGTACTTTGATCTATTGTCAGACTTGAGCTCACTCTCACAGATGGCGAACTGCTTGTCTCTGGGCTTGAAACAGCAACTGATGACGAAATCACTGCCGACGATGAAACCAGCACAGACCTCCCAGAAGACAAAGCAGGTGTACTTTGATCTATTGTCAGACTTGAGCTCACTCTCACAGATGGCGAACTGCTTATCTCTGGGCTTGAAACAGCAACTGATGACGAAATCACTGCCGACGATGAAACCAGCACAGACCTCTCAGAAGACAAAGCAGGTGTACTTTGATCTATTGTCAGACTTGAGCTCACTCTCACAGATGGCGAACTGCTTATCTCTGGGCTTGAAACAACAACTGATGACGAAATCACTGCCGACGATGAAACCAGCACAGACCTCTCAGAAGACAAAGCAGGTGTACTTTGATCTATTGTTAGACTTGAGCTCACTCTCACAGATGGCGAACTGCTTATCTCTGGACTTGAAACAGCAACTGATGACGAAATCACTGCCGACGATGAAACCAGCACAGACCTCTCAGAAGACAAAGCAGGTGTACTTTGATCTATTCTCAGACTTGAGCTCACTCTCACAGATGGCGAACTCCTTATCTCTGGGCTTGAAACAGCAACTGATGACGAAATCACTGCCGACGATGAAACCAGCACAGACCTCTCAGAAGACAAAGCAGGTGTACTTTGATCTATTCTCAGACTTGAGCTTACTCTTACAGATAGGGAACTGCTTATCTCTGGGCTTGAAACAGCAACTGATGACGAAATCACTGCCGATGATGAAACTAGCACAGACCTCTCAGAAGACAAAGCAGGTGTACTTTGATCTATATTCAGACTTGAGCTCACTCTCACAGATGGCGAACTGCTTATCTCTGGGCTTGAAACAGCAACTGATGACGAAATCACTGCCGACGATGAAACCAGCACAGACCTCTCAGAAGAAAAAGCAGGTGTACTTTGATCTATTATCAGACTTGAGCTCACTCTCACAGATGGCGAACTGCTTATCTCTGGGCTTGAAACAGCAACTGATGACGAAATCACTGCCGACGATGAAACCAGCACAGACCTCTCAGAAGACAAAGCAGGTGTACTTTGATCTATTGTCAGACTTGAGCTCACTCTCACAGATGGCGAACTGCTTATCTCTGGGCTTGAAACAGCAACTGATGACGAAATCACTGCCGACGATGAAACCAGCACAGACCTCTCAGAAGACAAAGCAGGTGTACTTTGATCTATTGTCAGACTTGAGCTCACTCTCACAGATGGCGAACTGCTTAGCTCTGGGCTTGAAACAGCAACTGATGACGAAATCACTGCCGACGATGAAACCAGCACAGACCTCTCAGAAGACAAAGCAGTTGTACTTTGATCTATTCTATGACTTGAGCTCACTCTCACAGATGGCGAACTGCTTATCTCTGGGCTTGAAACAGCAACTGATGACGAAATCACTGCCGACGATGAAACCAGCACAGACCTCTCAGAAGACAAAGCAGTTGTACTTTGATCTATTCTATGACTTGAGCTCACTCTCACAGATGGCGAACTGCTTATCTCTGGGCTTGAAACAGCAACTGATGACGAAATCACTGCCGACGGTGAAACCAGCACAGACCTCTCAGAAGACAAAGCAGGTGTACTTTGATCTATTGTCAGACTTGAGCTCACTCTCACAGATGGCGAACTGCTTATCTCTGGGCTTGAAACAGCAACTGATGACGAAATCACTGCCGATGATGAAACCAGCACAGACCTCTCAGAAGACAAAGCAGGTGTACTTTGATCTATTGTCAGACTTGAGCTCACTCTCACAGATGGGGAACTCCCTATCTCTGGGCTTGAAACAGCAACTGATGACGAAATCACTGCCGCCGATGAAACCAGCACAGACCTCTCAGAAGACAAAGCAGGTGTACTTTGATCTATTGTCAGACTTGAGCTCACTCTCACAGATGGCGAACTGCTTATCTCTGGGCTTGAAACAGCAACTGATGACGAAATCACTGCCGACGATGAAACCAGCACAGACCTCTCAGAAGACAAAGCAGGTGTACTTTCATCTATTGTCAGACTTGAGCTCACTCTCACAGATGGCGAACTGCTTATCTCTGGGCTTGAAACAGCAACTGATGACGAAATCACTGCCGACGATGAAACCAGCACAGACCTCTCAGAAGACAAATCAGGTGTACTTTGATCTATTGTCAGACTTGAGCTCACTCTCACAGATGGCGAACTGCTTATCTCTGGGCTTGAAACAGCAACTGATGACGAAATCACTGCCGACGGTGAAACCAGCACAGACCTCTCAGAAGACAAAGCAGGTGTACTTTGATCTATTCTCAGACTTGAACTTACTCTTACAGATAGCGAACTGCTTATCTCTGGGCTTGAAACAGCAACTGATGACGAAATCACTGCCGATGATGAAACTAGCACAGACCTCTCAGAAGACAAAGCAGGTGTACTTTCATCTATTGTCAGACTTGAGCTCACTCTCACAGATGGGGAACTCCCTATCTCTGGGCTTGAAACAGCAACTGATGACGAAATCACTGCCGACGATGAAACCAGCACAGACCTCTCAGAAGACAAAGCAGGTGTACTTTGATCTATTGTCAGACTTGAGCTCACTCTCACAGATGGCGAACTGCTTATCTCTGGGCTTGAAACAGCAACTGATGACGAAATCACTGCCGACGATGAAACCAGCACAGACCTCTCAGAAGACAAAGCAGGTGTACTTTGATCTATTGTCAGACTTGAGCTCACTCTCACAGATGGCGAACTGCTTATCTCTGGGCTTGAAACAGCAACTGATGACGAAATCACTGCCGACGATGAAACCAGCACAGACCTCTCAGAAGACAAAGCAGGTGTACTTTGATCTATTGTCAGACTTGAGCTCACTCTCACAGATGGCGAACTGCTTATCTCTGGGCTTGAAACAGCAACTGATGACGAAATCACTGCCGAAGATGAAACCAGCACAGACCTCTCAGAAGACAAAGCAGGTGTACTTTGATCTATTGTCAGACTTGAGCTCACTCTCACAGATGGCGAACTGCTTATCTCTGGGCTTGAAACAGCAACTGATGACGAAATCACTGCCGACGATGAAACCAGCACAGACCTCTCCGAAGACAAAGCAGGTGTACTTTGATCTATTGTCAGACTTGAGCTCACTCTCACAGATGGCGAACTGCTTATCTCTGGGCTTGAAACAGCAACTGATGACGAAATCACTGCCGACGATGAAACCAGCACAGACCTCTCAGAAGACAAAGCAGGTGTACTTTGATCTATTGTCAGACTTGAGCTCACTCTCACAGATGGCGAACTGCTTATCTCTGGGCTTGAAACAGCAACTGATGACGAAATCACTGCCGACGATGAAACCAGCACAGACCTCTCAGAAGACAAAGCAGGTGTACTTTGATCTATTGTCAGACTGGAGCTCACTCTCACAGATGGCGAACTGCTTATCTCTGGGCTTGAAACAGCAACTGATGACGAAATCACTGCCGACGATGAAACCAGCACAGACCTCTCAGAAGACAAAGCAGGTGTACTTTGATCTATTGTCAGACTTGAGCTCACTCTCACAGATGGCGAACTGCTTATCTCTGGGCTTGAAACAGCAACTGATGACGAAATCACTGCCGACGATGAAACCAGCACAGACCTCTCAGAAGACAAAGCAGGTGTACTTTGATCTATTGTCAGACTTGAGCTCACTCTCACAGATGGCGAACTACTTATCTCTGGGCTTGAAACAGCAACTGATGACGAAATCACTGCCGACGATGAAACCAGCACAGACCTCTCAGAAGACAAAGCAGGTGTACTTTCATCTATTCTATGACTTGAGCTCACTCTCACAGATGGCGAACTGCTTATCTCTGGGCTTGAAACAGCAACTGATGACGAAATCACTGCCGACGATGAAACCAGCACAGACCTCTCAGAAGACAAAGCAGGTGTACTTTGATCTATTGTCAGACTTGAGCTCACTCTCACAGATGGCGAACTACTTATCTCTGGGCTTGAAACAGCAACTGATGACGAAATCACTGCCGACGATGAAACCAGCACAGACCTCTCAGAAGACAAAGCAGGTGTACTTTGATCTATTGTCAGACTTGAGCTCACTCTCACAGATGGCGAACTACTTATCTCTGGGCTTGAAACAGCAACTGATGACGAAATCACTGCCGACGATGAAACCAGCACAGACCTCTCAGAAGACAAAGCAGGTGTACTTTGATCTATTGTCAGACTTGAGCTCACTCTCACAGATGGCGAACTACTTATCTCTGGGCTTGAAACAGCAACTGATGACGAAATCACTGCCGACGATGAAACCAGCACAGACCTCTCCGAAGACAAAGCAGGTGTACTTTGATCTATTGTCAGACTTGAGCTCACTCTCACAGATGGCGAACTACTTATCTCTGGGCTTGAAACAGCAACTGATGACGAAATCACTGCCGACGATGAAACCAGCACAGACCTCTCAGAAGACAAAGCAGGTGTACTTTCATCTATTCTATGACTTGAGCTCACTCTCACAGATGGCGAACTGCTTATCTCTGGGCTTGAAACAGCAACTGATGACGAAATCACTGCCGACGATGAAACCAGCACAGACCTCTCAGAAGACAAAGCAGGTGTACTTTGATCTATTGTCAGACTTGAGCTCACTCTCACAGATGGCGAACTGCTTCTCTCTGGGCTTGAAACAGCAACTGATGACGAAATCACTGCCGACGATGAAACCAGCACAGACCTCTCAGAAGACAAAGCAGGTGTACTTTGATCTATTGTCAGACTTGAGCTCACTCTCACAGATGGCGAACTGCTTATCTCTGGGCTTGAAACAGCAACTGATGACGAAATCACTGCCGACGATGAAACCAGCACAGACCTCTCAGAAGACAAAGCAGGTGTACTTTGATCTATTGTCAGACTTGAGCTCACTCTCACAGATGGCGAACTGCTTATCTCTGGGCTTGAAACAGCAACTGATGACGAAATCACTGCCGACGATGAAACCAGCACAGACCTCTCAGGAGACAAAGCAGGTGTACTTTGATCTATTGTCAGACTTGAGCTCACTCTCACAGATGGCGAACTGCTTATCTCTGGGCTTGAAACAGCAACTGATGACGAAATCACTGCCGACGATGAAACCAGCACAGACCTCTCCGAAGACAAAGCAGGTGTACTTTGATCTATTGTCAGACTTGAGCTCACTCTCACAGATGGCGAACTGCTTATCTCTGGGCTTGAAACAGCAACTGATGACGAAATCACTGCCGACGATGAAACCAGCACAGACCTCTCAGAAGACAAAGCAGGTGTACTTTGATCTATTGTCAGACTTGAGCTCACTCTCACAGATGGCGAACTGCTTATCTCTGGGCTTCGAACAGCAACTGATGACGAAATCACTGCCGACGATGAAACCAGCACAGACCTCTCAGAAGACAAAGCAGGTGTACTTTGATCTATTGTCAGACTTGAGCTCACTCTCACAGATGGCGAACTGCTTATCTCTGGGCTTGAAACAGCAACTGATGACGAAATCACTGCCGACGATGAAACCAGCACAGACCTCTCAGAAGACAAAGCAGGTGTACTTTGATCTATTGTCAGACTTGAGCTCACTCTCACAGATGGCGAACTGCTTATCTCTGGGCTTGAAACAGCAACTGATGACGAAATCACTGCCGACGATGAAACCAGCACAGACCTCTCAGAAGACAAAGCAGGTGTACTTTGATCTATTGTCAGACTTGAGCTCACTCTCACAGATGGCGAACTGCTTATCTCTGGGCTTGAAACAGCAACTGATGACGAAATCACTGCCGACGATGAAACCAGCACAGACCTCTCAGGAGACAAAGCAGGTGTACTTTGATCTATTGTCAGACTTGAGCTCACTCTCACAGATGGCGAACTGCTTATCTCTGGGCTTGAAACAGCAACTGATGACGAAATCACTGCCGACGATGAAACCAGCACAGACCTCTCAGAAGACAAAGCAGGTGTACTTTGATCTATTGTCAGACTTGAGCTCATTCTCACAGATGGCAAACTGCTTATCTCTGGGCTTGAAACAGCAACTGATGACGAAATCACTGCCGACGATGAAACCAGCACAGACCTCTCAGAAGACAAAGCAGGTGTACTTTGATCTATTGTCAGACTTGAGCTCACTCTCACAGATGGCGAACTGCTTATCTCTGGGCTTGAAACAGCAACTGATGACGAAATCACTGCCGACGATGAAACCAGCACAGACCTCTCAGAAGACAAAGCAGGTGTACTTTGATCTATTGTCAGACTTGAGCTCACTCTCACAGATGGCGAACTGCTTATCTCTGGGCTTGAAACAGCAACTGATGACGAAATCACTGCCGACGATGAAACCAGCACAGACCTCTCCGAAGACAAAGCAGGTGTACTTTGATCTATTGTCAGACTTGAGCTCACTCTCACAGATGGCGAACTGCTTATCTCTGGGCTTGAAACAGCAACTGATGACGAAATCACTGCCGACGATGAAACCAGCACAGACCTCTCCGAAGACAAAACAGGTGTACTTTGATCTATTGTCAGACTTGAGCTCACTCTCACAGATGGCGAACTGCTTATCTCTGGGCTTGAAACAGCAACTGATGACGAAATCACTGCCGACGATGAAACCAGCACAGACCTCTCAGAAGACAAAGCAGGTGTACTTTGATCTATTGTCAGACTTGAGCTCACTCTCACAGATGGCGAACTGCTTATCTCTGGGCTTGAAACAGCAACTGATGACGAAATCACTGCCGACGATGAAACCAGCACAGACCTCTCAGAAGACAAAGCAGGTGTACTTTGATCTATTGTCAGACTTGAGCTCACTCTCACAGATGGCGAACTGCTTATCTCTGGGCTTGAAACAGCAACTGATGACGAAATCACTGCCGACGATGAAACCAGCACAGACCTCTCAGAAGACAAAGCAGGTGTACTTTGATCTATTGTCAGACTTGAGCTCACTCTCACAGATGGCGAACTGCTTATCTCTGGGCTTGAAACAGCAACTGATGACGAAATCACTGCCGACGATGAAACCAGCACAGACCTCTCAGAAGACAAAGCAGGTGTACTTTGATCTATTGTCAGACTTGAGCTCATTCTCACAGATGGCGAACTGCTTATCTCTGGGCTTGAAACAGCAACTGATGACGAAATCACTGCCGAAGATGAAACCAGCACAGACCTCTCAGAAGACAAAGCAGGTGTACTTTGATCTATTGTCAGACTTGAGCTCACTCTCACAGATGGCGAACTGCTTATCTCTGGGCTTGAAACAGCAACTGATGACGAAATCACTGCCGACGATGAAACCAGCACAGACCTCTCAGAAGACAAAGCAGGTGTACTTTGATCTATTGTCAGACTTGAGCTCACTCTCACAGATGGCGAACTGCTTATCTCTGGGCTTGAAACAGCAACTGATGACGAAATCACTGCCGACGATGAAACCAGCACAGACCTCTCAGAAGACAAAGCAGGTGTACTTTGATCTATTGTCAGACTTGAGCTCACTCTCACAGATGGCGAACTGCTTATCTCTGGGCTTGAAACAGCAACTGATGACGAAATCACTGCCGAAGATGAAACCAGCACAGACCTCTCAGAAGACAAAGCAGGTGTACTTTGATCTATTGTCAGACTTGAGCTCACTCTCACAGATGGCGAACTGCTTATCTCTGGGCTTGAAACAGCAACTGATGACGAAATCACTGCCGACGATGAAACCAGCACAGACCTCTCCGAAGACAAAGCAGGTGTACTTTGATCTATTGTCAGACTTGAGCTCATTCTCACAGATGGCGAACTGCTTATCTCTGGGCTTGAAACAGCAACTGATGACGAAATCACTGCCGACGATGAAACCAGCACAGACCTCTCAGAAGACAAAGCAGGTGTACTTTGATCTATTGTCAGACTTGAGCTCACTCTCACAGATGGCGAACTGCTTATCTCTGGGCTTGAAACAGCAACTGATGACGAAATCACTGCCGACGATGAAACCAGCACAGACCTCTCCGAAGACAAAGCAGGTGTACTTTGATCTATTGTCAGACTTGAGCTCACTCTCACAGATGGCGAACTGCTTATCTCTGGGCTTGAAACAGCAACTGATGATGAAATCACTGCCGACGATGAAACCAGCACAGACCTCTCCGAAGACAAAGCAGGTGTACTTTCATCTATTGTCAGACTTGAGCTCACTCTCACAGATGGCGAACTGCTTATCTCTGGGCTTGAAACAGCAACTGATGACGAAATCACTGCCGACGATGAAACCAGCACAGACCTCTCAGAAGACAAAGCAGGTGTACTTTGATCTATTGTCAGACTTGAGCTCACTCTCACAGATGGCGAACTGCTTATCTCTGGGCTTGAAACAGCAACTGATGACGAAATCACTGCCGACGATGAAACCAGCACAGACCTCTCAGAAGACAAAGCAGGTGTACTTTGATCTATTGTCAGACTTGAGCTCACTCTCACAGATGGCGAACTGCTTATCTCTGGGCTTGAAACAGCAACTGATGACGAAATCACTGCCGACGATGAAACCAGCACAGACCTCTCCGAAGACAAAGCAGGTGTACTTTGATCTATTGTCAGACTTGAGCTCACTCTCACAGATGGCGAACTGCTTATCTCTGGGCTTGAAACAGCAACTGATGACGAAATCACTGCCGACGATGAAACCAGCACAGACCTCTCAGAAGACAAAGCAGGTGTACTTTGATCTATTGTCAGACTTGAGCTCACTCTCACAGATGGCGAACTGCTTATCTCTGGGCTTGAAACAGCAACTGATGACGAAATCACTGCCGACGATGAAACCAGCACAGACCTCTCAGAAGACAAAGCAGGTGTACTTTGATCTATTGTCAGACTTGAGCTCACTCTCACAGATGGCGAACTGCTTATCTCTGGGCTTGAAACAGCAACTGATGACGAAATCACTGCCGACGATGAAACCAGCACAGACCTCTCCGAAGACAAAGCAGGTGTACTTTGATCTATTGTCAGACTTGAGCTCACTCTCACAGATGGCGAACTGCTTATCTCTGGGCTTGAAACAGCAACTGATGACGAAATCACTGCCGACGATGAAACCAGCACAGACCTCTCAGAAGACAAAGCAGGTGTACTTTGATCTATTGTCAGACTTGAGCTCACTCTCACAGATGGCGAACTGCTTATCTCTGGGCTTGAAACAGCAACTGATGACGAAATCACTGCCGACGATGAAACCAGCACAGACCTCTCAGAAGACAAAGCAGGTGTACTTTGATCTATTGTCAGACTTGAGCTCACTCTCACAGATGGCGAACTGCTTATCTCTGGGCTTGAAACAGCAACTGATGACGAAATCACTGCCGACGATGAAACCAGCACAGACCTCTCAGAAGACAAAGCAGGAGTACTTTGATCTATTGTCAGACTTGAGCTCACTCTCACAGATGGCGAACTGCTTATCTCTGGGCTTGAAACAGCAACTGATGACGAAATCACTGCCGACGATGAAACCAGCACAGACCTCTCAGGAGACAAAGCAGGTGTACTTTGATCTATTGTCAGACTTGAGCTCACTCTCACAGATGGCGAACTGCTTATCTCTGGGCTTGAAACAGCAACTGATGACGAAGTCACTGCCGACGATGAAACCAGCACAGACCTCTCAGAAGACAAAGCAGGTGTACTTTGATCTATTGTCAGACTTGAGCTCATTCTCACAGATGGCGAACTGCTTATCTCTGGGCTTGAAACAGCAACTGATGACGAAATCACTGCCGACGATGAAACCAGCACAGACCTCTCAGAAGACAAAGCAGGTGTACTTTGATCTATTGTCAGACTTGAGCTCACTCTCACAGATGGCGAACTGCTTATCTCTGGGCTTGAAACAGCAACTGATGACGAAATCACTGCCGACGATGAAACCAGCACAGACCTCTCCGAAGACAAAGCAGGTGTACTTTGATCTATTGTCAGACTTGAGCTCACTCTCACAGATGGCGAACTGCTTATCTCTGGGCTTGAAACAGCAACTGATGACGAAATCACTGCCGACGATGAAACCAGCACAGACCTCTCCGAAGACAAAGCACGTGTACTTTGATCTATTGTCAGACTTGAGCTCACTCTCACAGATGGCGAACTGCTTATCTCTGGGCTTGAAACAGCAACTGATGACGAAATCACTGCCGACGATGAAACCAGCACAGACCTCTCAGAAGACAAAGCAGGTGTACTTTGATCTATTGTCAGACTTGAGCTCACTCTCACAGATGGCGAACTGCTTATCTCTGGGCTTGAAACAGCAACTGATGACGAAATCACTGCCGACGATGAAACCAGCACAGACCTCTCAGAAGACAAAGCAGGTGTACTTTGATCTATTGTCAGACTTGAGCTCACTCTCACAGATGGCGAACTGCTTATCTCTGGGCTTGAAACAGCAACTGATGACGAAATCACTGCCGACGATGAAACCAGCACAGACCTCTCAGAAGACAAAGCAGGTGCACTTTGATCTATTGTCAGACTTGAGCTCACTCTCACAGATGGCGAACTGCTTATCTCTGGGCTTGAAACAGCAACTGATGACGAAATCACTGCCGACGATGAAACCAGCACAGACCTCTCAGAAGACAAACCAGGTGTACTTTGATCTATTGTCAGAATTGAGCTCACTCTCACAGATGGCGAACTGCTTATCTCTGGGCTTGAAACAGCAACTGATGACGAAATCACTGCCGACGATGAAACCAGCACAGACCTCTCCGAAGACAAAGCAGGTGTACTTTGATCTATTGTCAGACTTGAGCTCACTCTCACAGATGGCGAACTGCTTATCTCTGGGCTTGAAACAGCAACTGATGACGAAATCACTGCCGACGATGAAACCAGCACAGACCTCTCCGAAGACAAAGCAGGTGTACTTTGATCTATTGTCAGACTTGAGCTCACTCTCACAGATGGCGAACTGCTTATCTCTGGGCTTGAAACAGCAACTGATGACGAAATCACTGCCGACGATGAAACCAGCACAGACCTCTCCGAAGACAAAGCAGGTGTACTTTGATCTATTGTCAGACTTGAGCTCACTCTCACAGATGGCGAACTGCTTATCTCTGGGCTTGAAACAGCAACTGATGACGAAATCACTGCCGACGATGAAACCAGCACAGACCTCTCAGAAGACAAAGCAGGTGTACTTTGATCTATTGTCAGACTTGAGCTCACTCTCACAGATGGCGAACTGCTTATCTCTGGGCTTGAAACAGCAACTGATGACGAAATCACTGCCGACGATGAAACCAGCACAGACCTCTCAGAAGACAAAGCAGGTGTACTTTGATCTATTGTCAGACTTGAGCTCACTCTCACAGATGGCGAACTGCTTATCTCTGGGCTTGAAACAGCAACTGATGACGAAATCACTGCCGACGATGAAACCAGCACAGACCTCTCAGAAGACAAACCAGGTGTACTTTGATCTATTGTCAGAATTGAGCTCACTCTCACAGATGGCGAACTGCTTATCTCTGGGCTTGAAACAGCAACTGATGACGAAATCACTGCCGACGATGAAACCAGCACAGACCTCTCCGAAGACAAAGCAGGTGTACTTTGATCTATTGTCAGACTTGAGCTCACTCTCACAGATGGCGAACTGCTTATCTCTGGGCTTGAAACAGCAACTGATGACGAAATCACTGCCGACGATGAAACCAGCACAGACCTCTCCGAAGACAAAGCAGGTGTACTTTGATCTATTGTCAGACTTGAGCTCACTCTCACAGATGGCGAACTGCTTATCTCTGGGCTTGAAACAGCAACTGATGACGAAATCACTGCCGACGATGAAACCAGCACAGACCTCTCCGAAGACAAAGCAGGTGTACTTTGATCTATTGTCAGACTTGAGCTCACTCTCACAGATGGCGAACTGCTTATCTCTGGGCTTGAAACAGCAACTGATGACGAAATCACTGCCGACGATGAAACCAGCACAGACCTCTCAGAAGACAAAGCAGGTGTACTTTGATCTATTGTCAGACTTGAGCTCACTCTCACAGATGGCGAACTGCTTATCTCTGGGCTTGAAACAGCAACTGATGACGAAATCACTGCCGACGATGAAACCAGCACAGACCTCTCAGAAGACAAAGCAGGTGTACTTTGATCTATTGTCAGACTTGAGCTCACTCTCACAGATGGCGAACTGCTTATCTCTGGGCTTGAAACAGCAACTGATGACGAAATCACTGCCGACGATGAAACCAGCACAGACCTCTCAGAAGACAAAGCAGGTGTACTTTGATCTATTGTCAGACTTGAGCTCACTCTCACAGATGGCGAACTGCTTATCTCTGGGCTTGAAACAGCAACTGATGACGAAATCACTGCCGACGATGAAACCAGCACAGACCTCTCAGGAGACAAAGCAGGTGTACTTTGATCTATTGTCAGACTTGAGCTCACTCTCACAGATGGCGAACTGCTTATCTCTGGGCTTGAAACAGCAACTGATGACGAAATCACTGCCGACGATGAAACCAGCACAGACCTCTCAGAAGACAAAGCAGGTGTACTTTGATCTATTCTATGACTTGAGCTCACTCTCACAGATGGCGAACTGCTTATCTCTGGGCTTGAAACAGCAACTGATGACGAAATCACTGCCGACGATGAAACCAGCACAGACCTCTCCGAAGACAAAGCAGGTGTACTTTCATCTATTGTCAGACTTGAGCTCATTCTCACAGATGGCGAACTGCTTATCTCTGGGCTTGAAACAGCAACTGATGACGAAATCACTGCCGACGATGAAACCAGCACAGACCTCTCCGAAGACAAAGCAGGTGTACTTTGATCTATTGTCAGACTTGAGCTCACTCTCACAGATGGCGAACTGCTTATCTCTGGGCTTGAAACAGCAACTGATGACGAAATCACTGCCGACGATGAAACCAGCACAGACCTCTCAGAAGACAAAGCAGGTGTACTTTGATCTATTGTCAGACTTGAGCTCACTCTCACAGATGGCGAACTGCTTATCTCTGGGCTTGAAACAGCAACTGATGACGAAATCACTGCCGACGATGAAACCAGCACAGACCTCTCCGAAGACAAAGCAGGTGTACTTTGATCTATTGTCAGACTTGAGCTCACTCTCACAGATGGCGAACTGCTTATCTCTGGGCTTGAAACAGCAACTGATGACGAAATCACTGCCGACGATGAAACCAGCACAGACCTCTCAGAAGACAAAGCAGGTGTACTTTGATCTATTGTCAGACTTGAGCTCACTCTCACAGATGGCGAACTGCTTATCTCTGGGCTTGAAACAGCAACTGATGACGAAATCACTGCCGACGATGAAACCAGCACAGACCTCTCAGAAGACAAAGTAGGTGTACTTTGATCTATTGTCAGACTTGAGCTCACTCTCACAGATGGCGAACTGCTTATCTCTGGGCTTGAAACAGCAACTGATGACGAAGTCACTGCCGACGATGAAACCAGCACAGACCTCTCAGAAGACAAAGCAGGTGTACTTTGATCTATTGTCAGACTTGAGCTCACTCTCACAGATGGCGAACTGCTTATCTCTGGGCTTGAAACAGCAACTGATGACGAAATCACTGCCGACGATGAAACCAGCACAGACCTCTCAGAAGACAAAGCAGGTGTACTTTGATCTATTGTCAGACTTGAGCTCACTCTCACAGATGGCGAACTGCTTATCTCTGGGCTTGAAACAGCAACTGATGACGAAATCACTGCCGACGATGAAACCAGCACAGACCTCTCAGAAGACAAAGTAGGTGTACTTTGATCTATTGTCAGACTTGAGCTCACTCTCACAGATGGCGAACTGCTTATCTCTGGGCTTGAAACAGCAACTGATGACGAAATCACTGCCGACGATGAAACCAGCACAGACCTCTCAGAAGACAAAGCAGATGTACTTTGATCTATTGTCAGACTTGAGCTCACTCTCACAGATGGCGAACTGCTTATCTCTGGGCTTGAAACAGCAACTGATGACGAAATCACTGCCGACGATGAAACCAGCACAGACCTCTCAGAAGACAAAGCAGGTGTACTTTGATCTATTGTCAGACTTGAGCTCACTCTCACAGATGGCGAACTGCTTATCTCTGGGCTTGAAACAGCAACTGATGACGAAATCACTGCCGATGATGAAACCAGCACAGACCTCTCCGAAGACAAAGCAGGTGTACTTTGATCTATTGTCAGACTTGAGCTCACTCTCACAGATGGCGAACTGCTTATCTCTGGGCTTGAAACAGCAACTGATGACGAAGTCACTGCCGACGATGAAACCAGCACAGACCTCTCCGAAGACAAAGCAGGTGTACTTTGATCTATTGTCAGACTTGAGCTCACTCTCACAGATGGCGAACTGCTTATCTCTGGGCTTGAAACAGCAACTGATGACGAAATCACTGCCGACGATGAAACCAGCACAGACCTCTCAGAAGACAAAGCAGGTGTACTTTGATCTATTGTCAGACTTGAGCTCACTCTCACAGATGGCGAACTGCTTATCTCTGGGCTTGAAACAGCAACTGATGACGAAATCACTGCCGACGATGAAACCAGCACAGACCTCTCAGAAGACAAAGCAGGTGTACTTTGATCTATTGTCAGACTTGAGCTCACTCTCACAGATGGCGAACTGCTTATCTCTGGGCTTGAAACAGCAACTGATGACGAAATCACTGCCGACGATGAAACCAGCACAGACCTCTCAGAAGACAAAGCAGGAGTACTTTGATCTATTGTCAGACTTGAGCTCACTCTCACAGATGGCGAACTGCTTATCTCTGGGCTTGAAACAGCAACTGATGACGAAATCACTGCCGACGATGAAACCAGCACAGACCTCTCAGGAGACAAAGCAGGTGTACTTTGATCTATTGTCAGACTTGAGCTCACTCTCACAGATGGCGAACTGCTTATCTCTGGGCTTGAAACAGCAACTGATGACGAAGTCACTGCCGACGATGAAACCAGCACAGACCTCTCAGAAGACAAAGCAGGTGTACTTTGATCTATTGTCAGACTTGAGCTCATTCTCACAGATGGCGAACTGCTTATCTCTGGGCTTGAAACAGCAACTGATGACGAAATCACTGCCGACGATGAAACCAGCACAGACCTCTCAGAAGACAAAGCAGGTGTACTTTGATCTATTGTCAGACTTGAGCTCACTCTCACAGATGGCGAACTGCTTATCTCTGGGCTTGAAACAGCAACTGATGACGAAATCACTGCCGACGATGAAACCAGCACAGACCTCTCCGAAGACAAAGCAGGTGTACTTTGATCTATTGTCAGACTTGAGCTCACTCTCACAGATGGCGAACTGCTTATCTCTGGGCTTGAAACAGCAACTGATGACGAAATCACTGCCGACGATGAAACCAGCACAGACCTCTCCGAAGACAAAGCACGTGTACTTTGATCTATTGTCAGACTTGAGCTCACTCTCACAGATGGCGAACTGCTTATCTCTGGGCTTGAAACAGCAACTGATGACGAAATCACTGCCGACGATGAAACCAGCACAGACCTCTCAGAAGACAAAGCAGGTGTACTTTGATCTATTGTCAGACTTGAGCTCACTCTCACAGATGGCGAACTGCTTATCTCTGGGCTTGAAACAGCAACTGATGACGAAATCACTGCCGACGATGAAACCAGCACAGACCTCTCAGAAGACAAAGCAGGTGTACTTTGATCTATTGTCAGACTTGAGCTCACTCTCACAGATGGCGAACTGCTTATCTCTGGGCTTGAAACAGCAACTGATGACGAAATCACTGCCGACGATGAAACCAGCACAGACCTCTCAGAAGACAAAGCAGGTGTACTTTGATCTATTGTCAGACTTGAGCTCACTCTCACAGATGGCGAACTGCTTATCTCTGGGCTTGAAACAGCAACTGATGACGAAATCACTGCCGACGATGAAACCAGCACAGACCTCTCAGAAGACAAAGCAGGTGCACTTTGATCTATTGTCAGACTTGAGCTCACTCTCACAGATGGCGAACTGCTTATCTCTGGGCTTGAAACAGCAACTGATGACGAAATCACTGCCGACGATGAAACCAGCACAGACCTCTCAGAAGACAAAGCAGGTGTACTTTGATCTATTGTCAGACTTGAGCTCACTCTCACAGATGGCGAACTGCTTATCTCTGGGCTTGAAACAGCAACTGATGACGAAATCACTGCTGACGATGAAACCAGCACAGACCTCTCAGAAGACAAAGCAGGTGTACTTTGATCTATTGTCAGACTTGAGCTCACTCTCACAGATGGCGAACTGCTTATCTCTGGGCTTGAAACAGCAACTGATGACGAAATCACTGCCGACGATGAAACCAGCACAGACCTCTCAGGAGACAAAGCAGGTGTACTTTGATCTATTGTCAGACTTGAGCTCACTCTCACAGATGGCGAACTGCTTATCTCTGGGCTTGAAACAGCAACTGATGACGAAGTCACTGCCGACGATGAAACCAGCACAGACCTCTCAGAAGACAAAGCAGGTGTACTTTGATCTATTGTCAGACTTGAGCTCATTCTCACAGATGGCGAACTGCTTATCTCTGGGCTTGAAACAGCAACTGATGACGAAATCACTGCCGACGATGAAACCAGCACAGACCTCTCAGAAGACAAAGCAGGTGTACTTTGATCTATTGTCAGACTTGAGCTCACTCTCACAGATGGCGAACTGCTTATCTCTGGGCTTGAAACAGCAACTGATGACGAAATCACTGCCGACGATGAAACCAGCACAGACCTCTCCGAAGACAAAGCAGGTGTACTTTGATCTATTGTCAGACTTGAGCTCACTCTCACAGATGGCGAACTGCTTATCTCTGGGCTTGAAACAGCAACTGATGACGAAATCACTGCCGACGATGAAACCAGCACAGACCTCTCCGAAGACAAAGCACGTGTACTTTGATCTATTGTCAGACTTGAGCTCACTCTCACAGATGGCGAACTGCTTATCTCTGGGCTTGAAACAGCAACTGATGACGAAATCACTGCCGACGATGAAACCAGCACAGACCTCTCCGAAGACAAAGCACGTGTACTTTGATCTATTGTCAGACTTGAGCTCACTCTCACAGATGGCGAACTGCTTATCTCTGGGCTTGAAACAGCAACTGATGACGAAATCACTGCCGACGATGAAACCAGCACAGACCTCTCAGAAGACAAAGCAGGTGTACTTTGATCTATTGTCAGACTTGAGCTCACTCTCACAGATGGCGAACTGCTTATCTCTGGGCTTGAAACAGCAACTGATGACGAAATCACTGCCGACGATGAAACCAGCACAGACCTCTCAGAAGACAAAGCAGGTGTACTTTGATCTATTGTCAGACTTGAGCTCACTCTCACAGATGGCGAACTGCTTATCTCTGGGCTTGAAACAGCAACTGATGACGAAATCACTGCCGACGATGAAACCAGCACAGACCTCTCAGAAGACAAAGCAGGTGTACTTTGATCTATTGTCAGACTTGAGCTCACTCTCACAGATGGCGAACTGCTTATCTCTGGGCTTGAAACAGCAACTGATGACGAAATCACTGCCGACGATGAAACCAGCACAGACCTCTCAGAAGACAAAGCAGGTGCACTTTGATCTATTGTCAGACTTGAGCTCACTCTCACAGATGGCGAACTGCTTATCTCTGGGCTTGAAACAGCAACTGATGACGAAATCACTGCCGACGATGAAACCAGCACAGACCTCTCAGAAGACAAAGCAGGTGTACTTTGATCTATTGTCAGACTTGAGCTCACTCTCACAGATGGCGAACTGCTTATCTCTGGGCTTGAAACAGCAACTGATGACGAAATCACTGCTGACGATGAAACCAGCACAGACCTCTCAGAAGACAAAGCAGGTGTACTTTGATCTATTGTCAGACTTGAGCTCACTCTCACAGATGGCGAACTGCTTATCTCTGGGCTTGAAACAGCAACTGATGACGAAATCACTGCCGACGATGAAACCAGCACAGACCTCTCAGGAGACAAAGCAGGTGTACTTTGATCTATTGTCAGACTTGAGCTCACTCTCACAGATGGCGAACTGCTTATCTCTGGGCTTGAAACAGCAACTGATGACGAAGTCACTGCCGACGATGAAACCAGCACAGACCTCTCAGAAGACAAAGCAGGTGTACTTTGATCTATTGTCAGACTTGAGCTCATTCTCACAGATGGCGAACTGCTTATCTCTGGGCTTGAAACAGCAACTGATGACGAAATCACTGCCGACGATGAAACCAGCACAGACCTCTCAGAAGACAAAGCAGGTGTACTTTGATCTATTGTCAGACTTGAGCTCACTCTCACAGATGGCGAACTGCTTATCTCTGGGCTTGAAACAGCAACTGATGACGAAATCACTGCCGACGATGAAACCAGCACAGACCTCTCCGAAGACAAAGCAGGTGTACTTTGATCTATTGTCAGACTTGAGCTCACTCTCACAGATGGCGAACTGCTTATCTCTGGGCTTGAAACAGCAACTGATGACGAAATCACTGCCGACGATGAAACCAGCACAGACCTCTCAGAAGACAAAGCAGGTGTACTTTGATCTATTGTCAGACTTGAGCTCACTCTCACAGATGGCGAACTGCTTATCTCTGGGCTTGAAACAGCAACTGATGACGAAATCACTGCCGACGATGAAACCAGCACAGACCTCTCAGAAGACAAAGCAGGTGTACTTTGATCTATTGTCAGACTTGAGCTCACTCTCACAGATGGCGAACTGCTTATCTCTGGGCTTGAAACAGCAACTGATGACGAAATCACTGCCGACGATGAAACCAGCACAGACCTCTCAGAAGACAAAGCAGGTGTACTTTGATCTATTGTCAGACTTGAGCTCACTCTCACAGATGGCGAACTGCTTATCTCTGGGCTTGAAACAGCAACTGATGACGAAATCACTGCCGACGATGAAACCAGCACAGACCTCTCAGAAGACAAAGCAGGTGCACTTTGATCTATTGTCAGACTTGAGCTCACTCTCACAGATGGCGAACTGCTTATCTCTGGGCTTGAAACAGCAACTGATGACGAAATCACTGCCGACGATGAAACCAGCACAGACCTCTCAGAAGACAAAGCAGGTGTACTTTGATCTATTGTCAGACTTGAGCTCACTCTCACAGATGGCGAACTGCTTATCTCTGGGCTTGAAACAGCAACTGATGACGAAATCACTGCCGACGATGAAACCAGCACAGACCTCTCAGAAGACAAAGCAGGTGTACTTTGATCTATTGTCAGACTTGAGCTCACTCTCACAGATGGCGAACTGCTTATCTCTGGGCTTGAAACAGCAACTGATGACGAAATCACTGCCGACGATGAAACCAGCACAGACCTCTCCGAAGACAAAGCAGGTGTACTTTGATCTATTGTCAGACTTGAGCTCACTCTCACAGATGGCGAACTGCTTATCTCTGGGCTTGAAACAGCAACTGATGACGAAATCACTGCCGACGATGAAACCAGCACAGACCTCTCCGAAGACAAAGCACGTGTACTTTGATCTATTGTCAGACTTGAGCTCACTCTCACAGATGGCGAACTGCTTATCTCTGGGCTTGAAACAGCAACTGATGACGAAATCACTGCCGACGATGAAACCAGCACAGACCTCTCCGAAGACAAAGCACGTGTACTTTGATCTATTGTCAGACTTGAGCTCACTCTCACAGATGGCGAACTGCTTATCTCTGGGCTTGAAACAGCAACTGATGACGAAATCACTGCCGACGATGAAACCAGCACAGACCTCTCAGAAGACAAAGCAGGTGTACTTTGATCTATTGTCAGACTTGAGCTCACTCTCACAGATGGCGAACTGCTTATCTCTGGGCTTGAAACAGCAACTGATGACGAAATCACTGCCGACGATGAAACCAGCACAGACCTCTCAGAAGACAAAGCAGGTGTACTTTGATCTATTGTCAGACTTGAGCTCACTCTCACAGATGGCGAACTGCTTATCTCTGGGCTTGAAACAGCAACTGATGACGAAATCACTGCCGACGATGAAACCAGCACAGACCTCTCAGAAGACAAAGCAGGTGTACTTTGATCTATTGTCAGACTTGAGCTCACTCTCACAGATGGCGAACTGCTTATCTCTGGGCTTGAAACAGCAACTGATGACGAAATCACTGCCGACGATGAAACCAGCACAGACCTCTCCGAAGACAAAGCAGGTGCACTTTGATCTATTGTCAGACTTGAGCTCACTCTCACAGATGGCGAACTGCTTATCTCTGGGCTTGAAACAGCAACTGATGACGAAATCACTGCCGACGATGAAACCAGCACAGACCTCTCAGAAGACAAAGCAGGTGTACTTTGATCTATTGTCAGACTTGAGCTCACTCTCACAGATGGCGAACTGCTTATCTCTGGGCTTGAAACAGCAACTGATGACGAAATCACTGCTGACGATGAAACCAGCACAGACCTCTCAGAAGACAAAGCAGGTGTACTTTGATCTATTGTCAGACTTGAGCTCACTCTCACAGATGGCGAACTGCTTATCTCTGGGCTTGAAACAGCAACTGATGACGAAATCACTGCCGACGATGAAACCAGCACAGACCTCTCAGGAGACAAAGCAGGTGTACTTTGATCTATTGTCAGACTTGAGCTCACTCTCACAGATGGCGAACTGCTTATCTCTGGGCTTGAAACAGCAACTGATGACGAAGTCACTGCCGACGATGAAACCAGCACAGACCTCTCAGAAGACAAAGCAGGTGTACTTTGATCTATTGTCAGACTTGAGCTCATTCTCACAGATGGCGAACTGCTTATCTCTGGGCTTGAAACAGCAACTGATGACGAAATCACTGCCGACGATGAAACCAGCACAGACCTCTCAGAAGACAAAGCAGGTGTACTTTGATCTATTGTCAGACTTGAGCTCACTCTCACAGATGGCGAACTGCTTATCTCTGGGCTTGAAACAGCAACTGATGACGAAATCACTGCCGACGATGAAACCAGCACAGACCTCTCCGAAGACAAAGCAGGTGTACTTTGATCTATTGTCAGACTTGAGCTCACTCTCACAGATGGCGAACTGCTTATCTCTGGGCTTGAAACAGCAACTGATGACGAAATCACTGCCGACGATGAAACCAGCACAGACCTCTCAGAAGACAAAGCAGGTGTACTTTGATCTATTGTCAGACTTGAGCTCACTCTCACAGATGGCGAACTGCTTATCTCTGGGCTTGAAACAGCAACTGATGACGAAATCACTGCCGACGATGAAACCAGCACAGACCTCTCAGAAGACAAAGCAGGTGTACTTTGATCTATTGTCAGACTTGAGCTCACTCTCACAGATGGCGAACTGCTTATCTCTGGGCTTGAAACAGCAACTGATGACGAAATCACTGCCGACGATGAAACCAGCACAGACCTCTCAGAAGACAAAGCAGGTGTACTTTGATCTATTGTCAGACTTGAGCTCACTCTCACAGATGGCGAACTGCTTATCTCTGGGCTTGAAACAGCAACTGATGACGAAATCACTGCCGACGATGAAACCAGCACAGACCTCTCAGAAGACAAAGCAGGTGCACTTTGATCTATTGTCAGACTTGAGCTCACTCTCACAGATGGCGAACTGCTTATCTCTGGGCTTGAAACAGCAACTGATGACGAAATCACTGCCGACGATGAAACCAGCACAGACCTCTCAGAAGACAAAGCAGGTGTACTTTGATCTATTGTCAGACTTGAGCTCACTCTCACAGATGGCGAACTGCTTATCTCTGGGCTTGAAACAGCAACTGATGACGAAATCACTGCCGACGATGAAACCAGCACAGACCTCTCAGAAGACAAAGCAGGTGCACTTTGATCTATTGTCAGACTTGAGCTCACTCTCACAGATGGCGAACTGCTTATCTCTGGGCTTGAAACAGCAACTGATGACGAAATCACTGCCGACGATGAAACCAGCACAGACCTCTCAGAAGACAAAGCAGGTGTACTTTGATCTATTGTCAGACTTGAGCTCACTCTCACAGATGGCGAACTGCTTATCTCTGGGCTTGAAACAGCAACTGATGACGAAATCACTGCTGACGATGAAACCAGCACAGACCTCTCAGAAGACAAAGCAGATGTACTTTGATCTATTGTCAGACTTGAGCTCACTCTCACAGATGGCGAACTGCTTATCTCTGGGCTTGAAACAGCAACTGATGACGAAATCACTGCCGACGATGAAACCAGCACAGACCTCTCAGAAGACAAAGCAGGTGCACTTTGATCTATTGTCAGACTTGAGCTCACTCTCACAGATGGCGAACTGCTTATCTCTGGGCTTGAAACAGCAACTGATGACGAAATCACTGCCGACGATGAAACCAGCACAGACCTCTCAGAAGACAAAGCAGGTGTACTTTGATCTATTGTCAGACTTGAGCTCACTCTCACAGATGGCGAACTGCTTATCTCTGGGCTTGAAACAGCAACTGATGACGAAATCACTGCCGACGATGAAACCAGCACAGACCTCTCAGAAGACAAAGCAGGTGCACTTTGATCTATTGTCAGACTTGAGCTCACTCTCACAGATGGCGAACTGCTTATCTCTGGGCTTGAAACAGCAACTGATGACGAAATCACTGCCGACGATGAAACCAGCACAGACCTCTCAGAAGACAAAGCAGGTGTACTTTGATCTATTGTCAGACTTGAGCTCACTCTCACAGATGGCGAACTGCTTATCTCTGGGCTTGAAACAGCAACTGATGACGAAATCACTGCTGACGATGAAACCAGCACAGACCTCTCAGAAGACAAAGCAGGTGTACTTTGATCTATTGTCAGACTTGAGCTCACTCTCACAGATGGCGAACTGCTTATCTCTGGGCTTGAAACAGCAACTGATGACGAAATCACTGCCGACGATGAAACCAGCACAGACCTCTCAGAAGACAAAGCAGGAGTACTTTGATCTATTGTCAGACTTGAGCTCACTCTCACAGATGGCGAACTGCTTATCTCTGGGCTTGAAACAGCAACTGATGACGAAATCACTCCCGACGATGAAACCAGCACAGACCTCTCAGAAGACAAAGCAGGTGTACTTTGATCTATTGTCAGACTTGAGCTCATTCTCACAGATGGCGAACTGCTTATCTCTGGGCTTGAAACAGCAACTGATGACGAAATCACTGCCGATGATGAAACCAGCACAGACCTCTCAGAAGACAAAGCAGGTGTACTTTGATCTATTGTCAGACTTGAGCTCACTCTCACAGATGGCGAACTGCTTATCTCTGGGCTTGAAACAGCAACTGATGACGAAATCACTGCCGACGATGAAACCAGCACAGACCTCTCCGAAGACAAAGCAGGTGTACTTTGATCTATTGTCAGACTTGAGCTCACTCTCACAGATGGCGAACTGCTTATCTCTGGGCTTGAAACAGCAACTGATGACGAAATCACTGCCGACGATGAAACCAGCACAGACCTCTCAGAAGACAAAGCAGGTGTACTTTGATCTATTGTCAGACTTGAGCTCACTCTCACAGATGGCGAACTGCTTATCTCTGGGCTTGAAACAGCAACTGATGACGAAATCACTGCCGACGATGAAACCAGCACAGACCTCTCCGAAGACAAAGCAGGTGTACTTTGATCTATTGTCAGACTTGAGCTCACTCTCACAGATGGCGAACTGCTTATCTCTGGGCTTGAAACAGCAACTGATGACGAAATCACTGCCGACGATGAAACCAGCACAGACCTCTCAGGAGACAAAGCAGGTGTACTTTGATCTATTGTCAGACTTGAGCTCACTCTCACAGATGGCGAACTGCTTATCTCTGGGCTTGAAACAGCAACTGATGACGAAATCACTGCCGACGATGAAACCAGCACAGACCTCTCAGAAGACAAAGCAGGTGTACTTTGATCTATTGTCAGACTTGAGCTCACTCTCACAGATGGCGAACTGCTTATCTCTGGGCTTGAAACAGCAACTGATGACGAAATCACTGCCGACGATGAAACCAGCACAGACCTCTCAGGAGACAAAGCAGGTGTACTTTGAGCTATTGTCAGACTTGAGCTCACTCTCACAGATGGCGAACTGCTTATCTCTGGGCTTGAAACAGCAACTGATGACGAAATCACTGCCGACGATGAAACCAGCACAGACCTCTCCGAAGACAAAGCAGGTGTACTTTGATCTATTGTCAGACTTGAGCTCACTCTCACAGATGGCGAACTGCTTATCTCTGGGCTTGAAACAGCAACTGATGACGAAATCACTGCCGACGATGAAACCAGCACAGACCTCTCAGAAGACAAAGCAGGTGTACTTTGATCTATTGTCAGACTTGAGCTCACTCTCACAGATGGCGAACTGCTTATCTCTGGGCTTGAAACAGCAACTGATGACGAAATCACTGCCGACGATGAAACCAGCACAGACCTCTCAGAAGACAAACCAGGTGTACTTTGATCTATTGTCAGACTTGAGCTCACTCTCACAGATGGCGAACTGCTTATCTCTGGGCTTGAAACAGCAACTGATGACGAAATCACTGCCGACGATGAAACCAGCACAGACCTCTCAGAAGACAAAGCAGGTGTACTTTGATCTATTGTCAGACTTGAGCTCACTCTCACAGATGGCGAACTGCTTATCTCTGGGCTTGAAACGGCAACTGATGACGAAATCACTGCCGACGATGAAACCAGCACAGACCTCTCAGAAGACAAAGCAGGTGTACTTTGATCTATTGTCAGACTTGAGCTCATTCTCACAGATGGCGAACTGCTTATCTCTGGGCTTGAAACAGCAACTGATGACGAAATCACTGCCGATGATGAAACCAGCACAGACCTCTCAGAAGACAAACCAGGTGTACTTTGATCTATTGTCAGACTTGAGCTCACTCTCACAGATGGCGAACTGCTTATCTCTGGGCTTGAAACAGCAACTGATGACGAAATCACTGCCGACGATGAAACCAGCACAGACCTCTCCGAAGACAAAGCAGGTGTACTTTGATCTATTGTCAGACTTGAGCTCACTCTCACAGATGGCGAACTGCTTATCTCTGGGCTTGAAACAGCAACTGATGACGAAATCACTGCCGACGATGAAACCAGCACAGACCTCTCAGAAGACAAAGCAGGTGTACTTTGATCTATTGTCAGACTTGAGCTCACTCTCACAGATGGCGAACTGCTTATCTCTGGGCTTGAAACAGCAACTGATGACGAAATCACTGCCGACGATGAAACCAGCACAGACCTCTCCGAAGACAAAGCAGGTGTACTTTGATCTATTGTCAGACTTGAGCTCACTCTCACAGATGGCGAACTGCTTATCTCTGGGCTTGAAACAGCAACTGATGACGAAATCACTGCCGACGATGAAACCAGCACAGACCTCTCAGAAGACAAAGCAGGTGTACTTTGATCTATTGTCAGACTTGAGCTCACTCTCACAGATGGCGAACTGCTTATCTCTGGGCTTGAAACAGCAACTGATGACGAAATCACTGCCGACGATGAAACCAGCACAGACCTCTCAGGAGACAAAGCAGGTGTACTTTGAGCTATTGTCAGACTTGAGCTCACTCTCACAGATGGCGAACTGCTTATCTCTGGGCTTGAAACAGCAACTGATGACGAAATCACTGCCGACGATGAAACCAGCACAGACCTCTCCGAAGACAAAGCAGGTGTACTTTGATCTATTGTCAGACTTGAGCTCACTCTCACAGATGGCGAACTGCTTATCTCTGGGCTTGAAACAGCAACTGATGACGAAATCACTGCCGACGATGAAACCAGCACAGACCTCTCAGAAGACAAAGCAGGTGTACTTTGATCTATTGTCAGACTTGAGCTCACTCTCACAGATGGCGAACTGCTTATCTCTGGGCTTGAAACAGCAACTGATGACGAAATCACTGCCGACGATGAAACCAGCACAGACCTCTCAGAAGACAAACCAGGTGTACTTTGATCTATTGTCAGACTTGAGCTCACTCTCACAGATGGCGAACTGCTTATCTCTGGGCTTGAAACAGCAACTGATGACGAAATCACTGCCGACGATGAAACCAGCACAGACCTCTCAGAAGACAAAGCAGGTGTACTTTGATCTATTGTCAGACTTGAGCTCACTCTCACAGATGGCGAACTGCTTATCTCTGGGCTTGAAACGGCAACTGATGACGAAATCACTGCCGACGATGAAACCAGCACAGACCTCTCAGAAGACAAACCAGGTGTACTTTGATCTATTGTCAGACTTGAGCTCACTCTCACAGATGGCGAACTGCTTATCTCTGGGCTTGAAACAGCAACTGATGACGAAATCACTGCCGACGATGAAACCAGCACAGACCTCTCCGAAGACAAAGCAGGAGTACTTTGATCTATTGTCAGACTTGAGCTCACTCTCACAGATGGCGAACTGCTTATCTCTGGGCTTGAAACAGCAACTGATGACGAAATCACTGCCGACGATGAAACCAGCACAGACCTCTCAGAAGACAAAGCAGGTGTACTTTGATCTATTGTCAGACTTGAGCTCACTCTCACAGATGGCGAACTGCTTATCTCTGGGCTTGAAACAGCAACTGATGACGAAATCACTGCCGACGATGAAACCAGCACAGACCTCTCCGAAGACAAAGCACGTGTACTTTGATCTATTGTCAGACTTGAGCTCACTCTCACAGATGGCGAACTGCTTATCTCTGGGCTTGAAACAGCAACTGATGACGAAATCACTGCCGACGATGAAACCAGCACAGACCTCTCCGAAGAAAAAGCAGGTGTACTTTGATCTATTGTCAGACTTGAGCTCATTCTCACAGATGGCGAACTGCTTATCTCTGGGCTTGAAACAGCAACTGATGACGAAATCACTGCCGACGATGAAACCAGCACAGACCTCTCCGAAGAAAAAGCAGGTGTACTTTGATCTATTGTCAGACTTGAGCTCATTCTCACAGATGGCGAACTGCTTATCTCTGGGCTTGAAACAGCAACTGATGACGAAATCACTGCCGACGATGAAACCAGCACAGACCTCTCAGAAGACAAAGCAGGTGTACTTTGATCTATTGTCAGACTTGAGCTCACTCTCACAGATGGCGAACTGCTTATCTCTGGGCTTGAAACAGCAACTGATGACGAAATCACTGCCGACGATGAAACCAGCACAGACCTCTCAGAAGACAAAGCAGGTGTACTTTGATCTATTCTATGACTTGAGCTCACTCTCACAGATGGCGAACTGCTTATCTCTGGGCTTGAAACAGCAACTGATGACGAAATCACTGCCGACGATGAAACCAGCACAGACCTCTCAGAAGACAAAGCAGGTGTACTTTGATCTATTGTCAGACTTGAGCTCACTCTCACAGATGGCGAACTGCTTATCTCTGGGCTTGAAACAGCAACTGATGACGAAATCACTGCCGACGATGAAACCAGCACAGACCTCTCCGAAGACAAAGCAGGTGTACTTTGATCTATTGTCAGACTTGAGCTCACTCTCACAGATGGCGAACTGCTTATCTCTGGGCTTGAAACGGCAACTGATGACGAAATCACTCCCGACGATGAAACCAGCACAGACCTCTCAGAAGACAAAGCAGGAGTACTTTGATCTATTGTCAGACTTGAGCTCACTCTCACAGATGGCGAACTGCTTATCTCTGGGCTTGAAACAGCAACTGATGACGAAATCACTGCCGACGATGAAACCAGCACAGACCTCTCAGAAGACAAACCAGGTGTACTTTGATCTATTGTCAGACTTGAGCTCACTCTCACAGATGGCGAACTGCTTATCTCTGGGCTTGAAACCGCAACTGATGGCGAAATCACTGCCGACGATGAAACCAGCACAGACCTCTCCGAGGACAAAGCAGGTGTACTTTGATCTATTGTCAGACTTGAGCTCATTCTCACAGATGGCGAACTGCTTATCTCTGGGCTTGAAACAGCAACTGATGACGAAATCACTGCCGACGATGAAACCAGCACAGACCTCTCCGAAGACAAAGCAGGTGTACTTTGATCTATTGTCAGACTTGAGCTCACTCTCACAGATGGCGAACTGCTTATCTCTGGGCTTGAAACAGCAACTGATGACGAAATCACTGCCGACGATGAAACCAGCACAGACCTCTCAGAAGACAAAGCAGGTGTACTTTGATCTATTGTCAGACTTGAGCTCACTCTCACAGATGGCGAACTGCTTATCTCTGGGCTTGAAACAGCAACTGATGACGAAATCACTGCCGACGATGAAACCAGCACAGACCTCTCAGAAGACAAAGCAGGTGTACTTTGATCTATTGTCAGACTTGAGCTCACTCTCACAGATGGCGAACTGCTTATCTCTGGGCTTGAAACAGCAACTGATGACGAAATCACTGCCGACGATGAAACCAGCACAGACCTCTCAGAAGACAAAGCAGGTGTA
Source organism: Orbicella franksi (assembly GCF_964199315.1). Classification (NCBI taxonomy): domain Eukaryota; kingdom Metazoa; phylum Cnidaria; class Anthozoa; order Scleractinia; family Merulinidae; genus Orbicella; species Orbicella franksi. The sequence goes on along the minus strand of NC_138149.1, from coordinate 32,316,179 downwards.
CTTTGATCTATTGTCAGACTTGAGCTCACTCTCACAGATGGCGAACTGCTTATCTCTGGGCTTGAAACAGCAACTGATGACGAAATCACTGCCGACGATGAAACCAGCACAGACCTCTCAGAAGACAAAGCAGGTGTACTTTGATCTATTGTCAGACTTGAGCTCACTCTCACAGATGGCGAACTGCTTATCTCTGGGCTTGAAACAGCAACTGATGACGAAATCACTGCCGACGATGAAACCAGCACAGACCTCTCAGAAGACAAAGCAGGTGTACTTTGATCTATTGTCAGACTTGAGCTCACTCTCACAGATGGCGAACTGCTTATCTCTGGGCTTGAAACAGCAACTGATGGCGAAATCACTGCCGACGATGAAACCAGCACAGACCTCTCCGAGGACAAAGCAGGTGTACTTTGATCTATTGTCAGACTTGAGCTCATTCTCACAGATGGCGAACTGCTTATCTCTGGGCTTGAAACAGCAACTGATGACGAAATCACTGCCGACGATGAAACCAGCACAGACCTCTCAGGAGACAAAGCAGGTGTACTTTGATCTATTGTCAGACTTGAGCTCACTCTCACAGATGGCGAACTGCTTATCTCTGGGCTTGAAACAGCAACTGATGACGAAATCACTGCCGACGATGAAACCAGCACAGACCTCTCAGAAGACAAAGCAGGTGTACTTTGATCTATTGTCAGACTTGAGCTCACTCTCACAGATGGCGAACTGCTTATCTCTGGGCTTGAAACAGCAACTGATGACGAAATCACTGCCGACGATGAAACCAGCACAGACCTCTCAGAAGACAAAGCAGGTGTACTTTGATCTATTGTCAGACTTGAGCTCACTCTCACAGATGGCGAACTGCTTATCTCTGGGCTTGAAACGGCAACTGATGACGAAATCACTCCCGACGATGAAACCAGCACAGACCTCTCAGAAGACAAAGCAGGTGTACTTTGATCTATTGTCAGACTTGAGCTCACTCTCACAGATGGCGAACTGCTTATCTCTGGGCTTGAAACAGCAACTGATGACGAAATCACTGCCGACGATGAAACCAGCACAGACCTCTCCGAAGACAAAGCAGGTGTACTTTGATCTATTGTCAGACTTGAGCTCATTCTCACAGATGGCGAACTGCTTATCTCTGGGCTTGAAACAGCAACTGATGACGAAATCACTGCCGACGATGAAACCAGCACAGACCTCTGAGAAGACAAAGCACGAGTACTTTGATCTATTGTCAGACTTGAGCTCACTCTCACAGATGGCGAACTGCTTATCTCTGGGCTTGAAACAGCAACTGATGACGAAATCACTGCCGACGATGAAACCAGCACAGACCTCTCAGAAGACAAAGCAGGTGTACTTTGATCTATTGTCAGACTTGAGCTCACTCTCACAGATGGCGAACTGCTTATCTCTGGGCTTGAAACAGCAACTGATGACGAAATCACTGCCGACGATGAAACCAGCACAGACCTCTCAGAAGACAAAGCAGGTGCACTTTGATCTATTGTCAGACTTGAGCTCACTCTCACAGATGGCGAACTGCTTATCTCTGGGCTTGAAACAGCAACTGATGACGAAATCACTGCCGACGATGAAACCAGCACAGACCTCTCCGAAGACAAAGCAGGTGTACTTTGATCTATTGTCACACTTGAGCTCATTCTCACAGATGGCGAACTGCTTATCTCTGGGCTTGAAACAGCAACTGATGACGAAATCACTGCCGACGATGAAACCAGCACAGACCTCTCCGAAGACAAAGCAGGTGTACTTTGATCTATTGTCAGACTTGAGCTCACTCTCACAGATGGCGAACTGCTTATCTCTGGGCTTGAAACAGCAACTGATGACGAAATCACTGCCGACGATGAAACCAGCACAGACCTCTCCGAAGACAAAGCACGTGTACTTTGATCTATTGTCAGACTTGAGCTCACTCTCACAGATGGCGAACTGCTTATCTCTGGGCTTGAAACAGCAACTGATGACGAAATCACTGCCGACGATGAAACCAGCACAGACCTCTCAGAAGACAAAGCAGGTGTACTTTGATCTATTGTCAGACTTGAGCTCACTCTCACAGATGGCGAACTGCTTATCTCTGGGCTTGAAACAGCAACTGATGACGAAATCACTGCCGACGATGAAACCAGCACAGACCTCTCAGAAGACAAAGCAGGTGTACTTTGATCTATTGTCAGACTTGAGCTCACTCTCACAGATGGCGAACTGCTTATCTCTGGGCTTGAAACAGCAACTGATGACGAAATCACTGCCGACGATGAAACCAGCACAGACCTCTCCGAAGACAAAGCAGGTGTACTTTGATCTATTGTCAGACTTGAGCTCACTCTCACAGATGGCGAACTGCTTATCTCTGGGCTTGAAACAGCAACTGATGACGAAATCACTGCCGACGATGAAACCAGCACAGACCTCTCAGAAGACAAAGCAGGAGTACTTTGATCTATTGTCAGACTTGCGCTCACTCTCACAGATGGCGAACTGCTTATCTCTGGGCTTGAAACAGCAACTGATGACGAAATCACTGCCGACGATGAAACCAGCACAGACCTCTCAGAAGACAAAGCAGGTGTACTTTGATCTATTGTCAGACTTGAGCTCACTCTCACAGATGGCGAACTGCTTATCTCTGGGCTTGAAACAGCAACTGATGACGAAATCACTGCCGACGATGAAACCAGCACAGACCTCTCCGAAGACAAAGCAGGTGTACTTTGATCTATTGTCAGACTTGAGCTCACTCTCACAGATGGCGAACTGCTTATCTCTGGGCTTGAAACAGCAACTGATGACGAAATCACTGCCGACGATGAAACCAGCACAGACCTCTCAGAAGACAAAGCAGGTGTACTTTGATCTATTGTCAGACTTGAGCTCACTCTCACAGATGGCGAACTGCTTATCTCTGGGCTTGAAACAGCAACTGATGACGAAATCACTGCCGACGATGAAACCAGCACAGACCTCTCAGAAGACAAAGCAGGTGTACTTTGATCTATTGTCAGACTTGAGCTCACTCTCACAGATGGCGAACTGCTTATCTCTGGGCTTGAAACAGCAACTGATGACGAAATCACTGCCGACGATGAAACCAGCACAGACCTCTCAGAAGACAAAGCAGGTGTACTTTGATCTATTGTCAGACTTGAGCTCACTCTCACAGATGGCGAACTGCTTATCTCTGGGCTTGAAACAGCAACTGATGACGAAATCACTGCCGACGATGAAACCAGCACAGACCTCTCAGAAGACAAAGCAGGTGTACTTTGATCTATTGTCAGACTTGAGCTCACTCTCACAGATGGCGAACTGCTTATCTCTGGGCTTGAAACAGCAACTGATGACGAAATCACTGCCGACGATGAAACCAGCACAGACCTCTCAGAAGACAAAGCAGGTGTACTTTGATCTATTGTCAGACTTGAGCTCACTCTCACAGATGGCGAACTGCTTATCTCTGGGCTTGAAACAGCAACTGATGACGAAATCACTGCCGACGATGAAACCAGCACAGACCTCTCAGAAGACAAAGCAGGTGTACTTTGATCTATTGTCAGACTTGAGCTCACTCTCACAGATGGCGAACTGCTTATCTCTGGGCTTGAAACAGCAACTGATGACGAAATCACTGCCGACGATGAAACCAGCACAGACCTCTCAGAAGACAAAGCAGGTGTACTTTGATCTATTGTCAGACTTGAGCTCACTCTCACAGATGGCGAACTGCTTATCTCTGGACTTGAAACAGCAACTGATGACGAAATCACTGCCGACGATGAAACCAGCACAGACCTCTCAGAAGACAAAGCAGGTGTACTTTGATCTATTGTCAGACTTGAGCTCACTCTCACAGATGGCGAACTGCTTATCTCTGGGCTTGAAACAGCAACTGATGACGAAATCACTGCCGACGATGAAACCAGCACAGACCTCTCAGAAGACAAAGCAGGAGTACTTTGATCTATTGTCAGACTTGAGCTCACTCTCACAGATGGCGAACTGCTTATCTCTGGGCTTGAAACAGCAACTGATGACGAAATCACTGCCGACGATGAAACCAGCACAGACCTCTCAGGAGACAAAGCAGGTGTACTTTGATCTATTCTATGACTTGAGCTCACTCTCACAGATGGCGAACTGCTTATCTCTGGGCTTGAAACAGCAACTGATGACGAAATCACTGCCGACGATGAAACCAGCACAGACCTCTCAGAAGACAAAGCAGGTGTACTTTGATCTATTGTCAGACTTGAGCTCACTCTCACAGATGGCGAACTGCTTATCTCTGGGCTTGAAACAGCAACTGATGACGAAATCACTGCCGACGATGAAACCAGCACAGACCTCTCAGGAGACAAAGCAGGTGTACTTTGATCTATTCTATGACTTGAGCTCACTCTCACAGATGGCGAACTGCTTATCTCTGGGCTTGAAACAGCAACTGATGACGAAATCACTGCCGACGATGAAACCAGCACAGACCTCTCAGAAGACAAAGCAGGTGTACTTTGATCTATTGTCAGACTTGAGCTCACTCTCACAGATGGCGAACTGCTTATCTCTGGGCTTGAAACAGCAACTGATGACGAAATCACTGCCGACGATGAAACCAGCACAGACCTCTCAGGAGACAAAGCAGGTGTACTTTGATCTATTGTCAGACTTGAGCTCACTCTCACAGATGGCGAACTGCTTATCTCTGGGCTTGAAACAGCAACTGATGACGAAATCACTGCCGACGATGAAACCAGCACAGACCTCTCAGAAGACAAAGCAGGTGTACTTTGATCTATTGTCAGACTTGAGCTCACTCTCACAGATGGCGAACTGCTTATCTCTGGGCTTGAAACAGCAACTGATGACGAAATCACTGCCGACGATGAAACCAGCACAGACCTCTCAGAAGACAAAGCAGGTGTACTTTGATCTATTGTCAGACTTGAGCTCACTCTCACAGATGGCGAACTGCTTATCTCTGGGCTTGAAACAGCAACTGATGACGAAATCACTGCCGACGATGAAACCAGCACAGACCTCTCAGGAGACAAAGCAGGTGTACTTTGATCTATTCTATGACTTGAGCTCACTCTCACAGATGGCGAACTGCTTATCTCTGGGCTTGAAACAGCAACTGATGACGAAATCACTGCCGACGATGAAACCAGCACAGACCTCTCAGAAGACAAAGCAGGTGTACTTTGATCTATTGTCAGACTTGAGCTCACTCTCACAGATGGCGAACTGCTTATCTCTGGGCTTGAAACAGCAACTGATGACGAAATCACTGCCGACGATGAAACCAGCACAGACCTCTCAGAAGACAAAGCAGGTGTACTTTGATCTATTGTCAGACTTGAGCTCATTCTCACAGATGGCGAACTGCTTATCTCTGGGCTTGAAACAGCAACTGATGACGAAATCACTGCCGACGATGAAACCAGCACAGACCTCTCAGAAGACAAAGCAGGTGTACTTTGATCTATTGTCAGACTTGAGCTCACTCTCACAGATGGCGAACTGCTTATCTCTGGGCTTGAAACAGCAACTGATGACGAAGTCACTGCCGACGATGAAACCAGCACAGACCTCTCAGAAGACAAAGCAGGTGTACTTTGATCTATTGTCAGACTTGAGCTCACTCTCACAGATGGCGAACTGCTTATCTCTGGGCTTGAAACAGCAACTGATGACGAAATCACTGCCGACGATGAAACCAGCACAGACCTCTCAGAAGACAAAGCAGGTGTACTTTGATCTATTGTCAGACTTGAGCTCACTCTCACAGATGGCGAACTGCTTATCTCTGGGCTTGAAACAGCAACTGATGACGAAATCACTGCCGACGATGAAACCAGCACAGACCTCTCAGAAGACAAAGCAGGTGTACTTTGATCTATTGTCAGACTTGAGCTCACTCTCACAGATGGCGAACTGCTTATCTCTGGGCTTGAAACAGCAACTGATGACGAAATCACTGCCGACGATGAAACCAGCACAGACCTCTCAGAAGACAAAGCAGGTGTACTTTGATCTATTGTCAGACTTGAGCTCACTCTCACAGATGGCGAACTGCTTATCTCTGGGCTTGAAACAGCAACTGATGACGAAATCACTGCCGACGATGAAACCAGCACAGACCTCTCAGAAGACAAAGCAGGTGTACTTTGATCTATTGTCAGACTTGAGCTCACTCTCACAGATGGCGAACTGCTTATCTCTGGGCTTGAAACAGCAACTGATGACGAAATCACTGCCGACGATGAAACCAGCACAGACCTCTCAGAAGACAAAGCAGGTGTACTTTGATCTATTGAAAGAGTTGATCTTGTGTTTATAGATTGTGAATGACTTGTTTTGGTTTTTAAAGGAATCGTTGCTGCAGAATCTAGCTGGGAAGAAAAAGAAGATGATGAAGGCTGTTGTGCATTTATCGTGTTTGTAGATCGTATTATCGTAACGGTGGAATCTTTCGATAATGAGCCAAATGGTGACGACGAATCCAGCAAATTAGACACGGAGTACAACGCAGATGTACTTTGAAGTAACGACTTTTTGGAGCTTATTGAAATACCATCTGAACTATTTCTTTGTTTAGTTGAAACACTACTTGAGGAAACAAAGAATGCTGATGATACCTCCAGCAAAGAAGGCGTTGAAGACAATGGAGGTAAAATTTGCCTTGTTGTCTGCCTTGAATTTACTGTCTCATCCGTCGCTGTTGTACGTGAAACAACATTGACTGACGATAACTCTGGTGAAGATAATGATGATAATGAATCTAACACAGAAAACACAGAAGTCAGTACAGGTGTACTCTGATCAAGTACCTGGCTTGAGATTGATGCGACAGCGGAGAAACTACGTTCCTCTGTGTTTTTCACAAGAATGGATGCAATTGTGGACGTTGACGAAGAACCCAAGAGTGACAATACAGATGTACTTTCTTGTTCTGCAATTGTTGAATGCTTGAGCGTGTTTAGTTTCACCATATTTGTGGATGATGGCACAAGGTTTGCTGAACTTGCGATTGACGATACTTCTTGAAATAATGTTGTATGGCCGCTAGCAAGTTGTGTCTTGTTAATGTTATTTACATTTGTTGTTGAATACAATTCTGTTCTTTCGGATACAAGGCTGTCAGTGACCTCGGGCGAGTTACTGTACATGACGCTGGATATTCGAAATGACGGTGAATGTGGATTAAACGAGATGGATGATGTTGCAGCATTGAAAGCTGTATTTTGTGAAGACGATACAAAAATACGAGTGGTTTGTGCGATACTATCAACTACCCTAGAAGAAGAAAATGATTCACTATAAGGAATGCTTGTTTCTGTCCTTGACTGATTGAATATTCCTGTCCTTGACGTTGTCTCTGTGGCAACAGCAGTTGCAAGTACAGACGACATAGAGCCAAATGAACTGACATCGCTTGTTGAGAAACTTGTCGCATTCCTTGTTAAACCAAGGATTATAATTCCCTTCAGGATCAGCCATAAAAAGCATACTGAGGCAACATCACGAAAGGCCAGTAAACCTACATATGTATAAAATTGAGTAGTAAAGCATATTGAGTAATCAATGAGACTGCACGTTTTAGAAAAGTAAGTGAATGCTTGCATATTTTACTTGAAGGACCTCAGTCACAGTGTTTTGAGCCATGTACAAGATTACCTTTAAATTAAAGGAACCTGAAAAGACAAGTTTATTAAGATAGAAAAACGCCGGATGATAATAAACAATTATTGGATGAGATTTTTGTGATATCCAGAATAATCAAGGTCGAGGTAGGGGTTATCAGCCGAAGCCGAAGGTTGAGACTGATAACCCTTACCGAGATATTATTATTCCGGATATCACAAAAACCGAATCTAATAATAGTAGTATACAACAGAGAGTTCTGCGACCGGGACACAGGGACACAGTGACGTCACAATACCCCAGAGGTTGACGTCATCAAAAATGATGACATTATAATCTAAATATAGAATACAGAGAGTTCTGCGACCGCGACACAGGGACACAGTGACGTCACAATACCCCAGAGGTTGACGTCATCAAAAATGATGACATTATAATCTAAATATAGAATACAGAGAGTTCTGCGACCGTGACACAGGGACACAGTGACGTCACAATACCCCAGAGGTTGACGTCATCAAAAAATGATGACATCATAATCTAAATATAGAATACAGAGAGTTCTGCGACCGGGAGGTTGACGTCATCATCATAATCTAAATATAGAATAGTGACATCATCAGGATGGAGGGGTGTAAGGTGTCATTGCAGGTGTTACGTCATAATCTGAAAATAGGTAGAATGATTTAATAGAATTATTTTTAGTAACAGAAGTCATGTGATTTTCTCATTATAAAGAGGTGAAATTTTAGGAATATACTAGTAAGCTTAACATGGGTCTCACTCTCTCTGCTCGTCGAATACGATTTAACACGTACCGCTTACTGGCTAGAAAGCTGATCACTCCTATAAGTGAAATAGTTTTGCTGACAGAAGCCTCATTATGTGGTCTACCAGGTACCAAGCTTTCCAAGTTAAAGAACCTTCATTCTGAAGAACCCCTGCCCAATTCCGCCCATTATTGAGTATAGAATAGGAAGAAATACATTTTAGCAGGGTAATTTAGTAACAGAATAAAATATACTTTATTTCTATTACGTGTACTTAATTTTCCGACCTGGGAAATATTAATTACGTATAGGCGACATGGAAATTGCTTTTCCGTGTTTGGACCGTCAATTTGTATTTTCACTTTAAATAGACGCTAAGCAGAAAAGAAATTTCCTTTGGACATGATCACTACCGGCTTTAGTGCCTTGGGCTAAAGTCTATATGAATCTTATACGCCTCAGTCATTATAAAAATCTATGATTGCGAATAAATCGATTTCTACTCGGTCTGTTAACTTGATAGATAGAACAAAACAACTCTGTTTGCTCAAACACAATAGAGTTTTCCATTGCTTCCTTGTTATTGCAAAATAATCTCCCTGGGGTCATTAACGCCTAAAGTTATGCAAGTAGACTAGACCGAGAAAATGTTTTTTAAAGACGTTGATTGCGATCAGCTACTCTTTAACTATTTACAACTCTCAGAGCTCTAACTTGTCAAGTGCTCATTACAAAGTCCTACAGTTTGTTCTTTTTATCCGGTCATGATCAAGTACACTGAACCATACTTTGTACTCAGAAGCCCTTTCGATAATTCTGTTTACACTGGTTGCGAAGTTATTAGTCGTTTATTTCAATGAAACTTCTCAAACGTAAGAACACCTTTTACGTGTAAGATTCGTTTTGCATTCGGCCTTTTCGGCTGCTTTTTCTTCTAAAAGTAATTAAATTAGCTCATACTTACGTGAATTGACCAAGAATAACAAAATCTTCATTTTATCATCATGCCTTGTCGAGTGCTTACCTGATTATCCATCGACTGAAGCATGAATCTATCCAATTTAAATGCAATTATAAACTCACGTTTCTGTTAATTCGGTTTTGTTCGGGGAGTCTTTGGTATGCGAACACTAATCCAGTTTTTCATTTCCACTGTTTTTATTAACTTTTACATGTGATTACATAGGTACCAGGAGTAATCAACATCTAATCTCTTCTTATCCAACCAAAACATTTTTTAGAGATAAGTAATGAGAACTGAAAGAAGTGATCAAAGTCTACAATGTAACGATTAATCGAGAGAAAGTAATGAAAGAAAAATTTGATTCTTACAAGAGTGGAATTTTACCTGATCATGATACTCACAGGCATCTTTTATTCGAATGATGCCAAAATCAAAGTTGAGAGGTTCTTTGCATGAATTCACATTCCGATAGATTCAATTCTTTTCAATGGCTAATTCCCTGGGGCGATGCGAACTTTATATCACTATCTAACACTTTTAATCAATATATAGAAAATCCAGCGGAGTCGACTGGGTGTAACTGTTGTTTTATTGCGTAAGATTACATCTGATTGTCACGTTTCCGTTCATTTGTTCCACCATAGTCCTTTAGAGCTCGAGAACATGGGACAAAAGCATTGTTTACCCGGTCCATCTGACGCTTTTTATAGTTATTTCAATGCAAACGAGGAATACGAGAGGCGTTTTTATTCAAATTCTTATGACCCATACCCTGGATTCCGTTACTGACAGCAATTTGAAGAGATGGCTTCAGGGAGACAATCTTTTTCGATCGGAAGTGGTGCAAGCTGTTTTTCTGTTTCTGTTTCTCTTATTTAGACTTAGTAGTAGTAGGTCCACATCAACTGTACAGTTGCTTATTCTAAACCTACTTATCAAATAAACGTATGTATGTACGTATGTATGTACGTATGTATGTACGTATGTATGTACGTATGTATGTACGTATGTATGTATGTATGTATGTATGTATGTATGTATGTATGTATGTATGTATGTATGTATGCATGTAAGCAACAGCACAAACGCAAGCAAAAACTGCTTGTCCAATTTCACGAGTTGCTAGCTTGACTTATAAACCATCGGGAGATTGATGATCATTGATCGACGTAAAATCACACACGTTGGTATAAACAGCAGGGTGCCAATTAGTGTGTAAATGTATGGTGTCGCGTGATGATAATTTCCCATTTTCATGATCTGTTTGTGATTTGAAGTATTCGGCAGATTTCTTCCAGTGCTTGAAGTATAAGTGGGATGGATGGTTATGGCGATGGGTGGGCGACTTTGCTGAGAAGAGGGCTGTAGTAATCGCTGGTGCTGGTATTATAACCGGGTATTATAATTACGATCGGCGCTTATCATAATAGGCTTGGAGGTGTAAAAACTTTGTATGTCACATCACACAAAAATGGATCGTTGGCTCGAAGATCTATAGTAATGAGTTGTGGTAATAGTTCTAACAAGGCAGAGATATTAATGTGACGTAAATTGTTATCTCGTTACTAGTAAAATCGAAGGGTAGTTCTCAACCCTTGTCTCTGAATCTGGTATGGATGACATACCAACACTTGTACAGTCGATAATCTACTTCTCGAAGCAAGCGTTTGAACCGCATAGAATAGCTAGCAGAATGAGTATGGATAAAGACATCTTGTATTCTGGAAAATGCTTGAGAAATTTGAGATTTCCTTTACCGTGAAATTATTAACTGAACTATCATCTTTACTATTAATTTTTCGTTAGATAAGAAAAAACATCTCTCGAATGACACGCGCGTTCTTTCTTCTCGCGATCCCACGCGCTATCTCCACGCGTACCATCTCCACGTGCTATCTCCACGCGTGCTCGGAAAAAAAAATGACCCTTTTGGCCCCTGTGGCCCGTTTGGCCCTATAAATTCCGTGTTATAATCAGTTTTGTTCAATTAGGTTCAAACTTTCACACTATTAACATGGTGAATAGAAAATGTAAGCACTGCCGCATCCCAGGGTGTGGGTCAAAATTTTTATTTCGATAAGCAAACCATTTGAGTCAAGTACACGAATTGACAGACATTGAGCGAAAATATTGGCTACAGTTTGCTAAGTTACAAACAACCAACATGGTTCGTGTTTATGAGAAAGAGGCTGAACCCAAGACTGCTTGGGAATAGGCTCTAAATCTGAAGCATACAGTTCAATCAATTATTTAAAAGTATGGACCCAAGACTTAAACATCCCTTCCCGGCAATTGTCGCAGGACGAACCTGTTGTGGTAAAAGTCAGTTTGGAAAACGTTTACTTGAATCGGGGAAGGATCTCATCGACGGAGCTCCTGAAAACGTCAGTTGGTGCTACGGTATTTACCAACCCGCCTACGATGATATGTTGGGTATGTTGACAACTACTCCAAACATCAACTTTGTCGAAGGATTTCCTAGCGACTTAGAATCTATGATTGATCCCTCCATCAGAAATTTGGTAGTCATCGACGATTTAATGTAGGAACTCAGTAACGATCAGCGAAGTACCAATCTGTTCACGAAAGGTTGCCATCACTGCAATTTGAGCGTGATATTTATACTACAAACATCTTTCACCGAGGAAAGGAATTGAGGGATACCGTACCAGTTTGAACTGTCATTAGTTTTATTTCTATTCTTAGACGCTCGCATTATTCACCAAAATTCCAGGTATTGCACCATCTCTTTAAAAGCTTTATTTAGCGATGACGTTATTCTTTTCAAAAGTTTTGACTGAGAAACTTATCTTTGAAAACGTATTATTACTTTACACAAAGTGCATTTTGTGCGGTGCTTCAGCATTCCCGCCTGTCATTGGAAATGTCACAAACATCCAAAAAGTCACAAATAGGAAAGCGGCGCAACTTCTCAAGGTATAATTATAGCCGAATTAAGCATTTGTATTATTATAACCTCAAGTAAACCAATCAAGTGTTAACACGTTACAACATGATTTATAACAACATTTACTGCATACCAGAGCAAAACGTAGGGTTCTCGAGCTCTAAAGGACTATGGTGGAACAAATGAACGGAAACGTGACAATCAGATGTAATCTTACGCAATAAAACAACAGTTACACCCAGTCGACTCCGCTGGATTTTCTATATATTGATTAAAAGTGTTAGATAGTGATATAAAGTTCGCATCGCCTCGGGGAATTAGCCATTGAAAAGAATTGAATCTATCGGAATGTGAATTCATGCAAAGAACCTCTCAACTTTGATTTTGGCATCATTCGAATAAAAGATGCCTGTGAGTATCATGATCAGGTAAAATTCCACTCTTGTAAGAATCAAATTTTTCTTTCATTACCTTCTCTCGATTAATCGTTACATTGTAGACTTAGATCACTTCTTTCAGTTCTCATTACTTATCTCTAGAAAGTGTGTTGGTTATATATGGAGAGATTAGATGTTGATTACTCCTAGGACCTATGTAATCACATGTAAAAGTTAAACAGTGGAAATGAAAAACTGGATTACCGTGTGTTCGCATACCAAAGACTCCCCGAGCAAAACCGAATTAACAGAAACGTGAGTTTATAATTGCATTTAAATTGGATAGATTCATGCTTCAGTCGATGGATAATCAGGTAAGCACTCGACAAGGCATGATGATAAAATGATTTTTTTTTATTCTTGGTCAATTCACCTAGTGTGAACTAATTTAGTTACTTTTAGAAGAAAAAGCAGCCGAAAAGGCCGAATGCAAAACAAACCTTACACGCAAAAGGTAATCTATCAAAGGAAGAAGATTAAACAATATAGCTTTACTAACCAAGAGAGAAATATGAAATGAAATAAAAAGGAACCCCCTTACTTTTCTCACGTTCTTACGTTTGAGAAGTTTCATTGAAATAAACGACTAATAACTTCGCAGCCAGTGTAAACAGAATTATCGAAAAGGCTTCTGAGTACAAAGTATGGTTCAGTGTACTTGATCATGACCGGATAAAAAGAACAAACTGTAGAACTTTGTAATGATCACTTGGCAAGTTAGAGCTCTGAGAGTTGTAAATAGTTAAAGAGTAGTTGATTGCAATAAACGTCTTTGAAAAACATTTGTTCGTTCACTTTCTCGGTCTTGTCTGCTTGCACAACTTTAGGCGTTAATGACCCCAGGAAGATTATTTTGCAATAACAAAGAAGCAGTGGAAAACTCTATTGTATTTGAGCAAACAGGGTTGTTTTGTTCTGTCTAGTACCTTAACAGACCGAGTAGAAATCGATTTATTCGCAATCATAGATTTTTATAATGACTGAGGCGTATAAGATTCATATAGACTTTAGCCCAAGGCACTAAAGCCGGTAGTGATCATGTCCAAAGGAAATTTCTTTTCTGCTTAGCGTCTATTTAAAGTGAAAATACAAATTGACGGTCCAAACACGGAAAAGCAATTTCCATGTCGCCTATACGTAATTAATATTTCCCAGGTCGGAAAATTAAGTACACGTAATAGAAATAAAGTATATTTTATTCTGTTACTAAATTACCCTGCTAAAATGTATTTCTTCCTATTCTATACTCAATAATGGGCGGAATTGGGCAGGGGTTCTTCAGAATGAAGGTTCTTTAACTTGGAAAGCTTGGTACCTGGTAGACCACATAATGAGGCTTCTGTCAGCAAAACTATTTCACTTATAGGAGTGATCAGCTTTCTAGCCAGTAAGCGGTACGTGTTAAATCGTATTCGACGAGCAGAGAGAGTGACACCCATGTTAAGCTTACTAATATATTCCTAAAATTTCACCTCTTTACAACGAGAAAATCACATGACTTCTGTTACTAAAAATAATCCTATTACATCATTCTACCTATTTTCAGAGTATGACGTAACACCTCCAATGACACCTTACACCCCTCCATCCCGATGATGTCACTATTCTATATTTAGATTATGATGATGACGTCAACCTCCCGGTCGCAGAACTCTCTGCATTCTATATTTAGATTATGATGTCATCATTTTTTGATGACGTCAACCTCTGGGGTATTGTGACGTCACTGTGTCCCAGTGTCACGGTCGCAGGACTCTCTGTATTCTATATTTAGATTATGATGTCATCATTTTTGATGACGTCAACCTCTGGGGTATTGTGACGTCACTGTGTCCCTGTGTCCCGGTCGCAGAACTCTCTGTTGTATACTACTAATAATTGTTTTATCATACATTGAACGAAAAAAAAGGAAGTCATGTTTTTGCTTCTTCACTGACCGAAAGCAACACAAAGCGCGCGAACTTGACATTATTTCCCTTAGAAATCATGCACTGCGATCATACATGACATGATTACCCATGACCTTGAGTGTCCTTGACATGATTATTGTATAATCTCCAGCAACATGACGTCACAGATGCTGATTTCGAAAATTCACTGTACGCTTTCGGCTAATCAAAAAAGAGATAGTGAGTTCAATGTGTAATAATAATGATAAACCATAAAGGAAGAAGGATGGTTACGGATGGAGAAGACTAACATGGATTGCAAACGACGAACTTGATAAGTTTAGGCTAAACTTTTCAAGATACAGAAACCATGACTCCTGATTTAATTGCCAGTTCGCGTATTAAAGTTCTCTTAGGTTTTGGAAATCGCTAAGCTCTCTCTAACCGCTGACCGCACGTAGGGCATTGCACACTCGTCTTCCCACGCTCTTCGAATTGACGCGACAAGGTCTTCTACGGGGGGGGGGGGGGGCGGTTAGGTGGCAGCTACCCTTGATCTCGCTACTTTTCTGGTTTCTATGATCGCCCCAGTAAAGACATCTGTCAATCATTTCAGAACCGTAACGAGCATGCGTTGAATAAACTCTTCGGCCCCATACTTGCTACTGGATGGTCACGAACATAAGCCATGTAGGTATGAATCAATAAAATTGGATATTTTCCCTAAACATTAAACGAAAAAAGCAATGCAAGCCCATTTTAGGCAGTAGCACTTAGATGTGTCTGGTCTGTAACTTGGTTATGTTTCCCCCGAGTATAATTTTGACAGGAAAGTACAACGACTGTGTGAAAGCTAAAAAAATATTTGTTTGAACTTGGAGCCTGTTCCAGGTATTCAGATTGTGGTTAGTGTCAAGATTAGACTACTGCAGCAGAATATTTCCCCCTCGAATTCCCCCCCCCCAAAAAAAAATAAATAAAGTAATAATAATAATAATAATAATAATAATAATAATAGTAATAATAATAATTCGTGCAGGGGACTTGCCCCCAAAAAAGAATCCTACAGAGGCAGTGGACGTGAAAAGAAATTCCTGCAATCTGAAAAAGTCCCACCCCTCATCAAATTTCTAATGGTCCGTTCTTAAATGTCCTTAAATGCGTGATATCTTTGTTTTTGTTTTTGTTTTTGGTTCTTTTCTGTGATCTATTTATTTTCAGAATTTTGTTCATGTTTGGATTAAGAGTAAACTATTCCAGATGCAGCATACATTTACATATCTCGTTGTTTCCTCGAAATGAAAAGACATTTGGAACCTTTGCACAAATAAACGAAGAGCTGAATTCGATGGTATATTTTGCAAAAAATTCAAACTTCTGATCGACAGATTTTCTTCATTTTTTCACTTAACGTAGAAAATCGGTAGAGAAAATGGTCTATCAAAAGAAAAATAGGGGTCACTGGATGTCCGAGGTTGTTAAATCCTGGCAAAGCTGTAGCAATGGCCATCTGCCCTGTCATTGTTTATCATTGCGCGCTCATGCATGACGTGGAGTGTGAATTTGCGTGCGCAGTAAGGATGCGCAGAAACAATTAGCGCCAAAAATATCAGCTCAACTAGTTAACCATCTACAGATTTCGACGGCGATAGTTTTGTTTCATGTATCAGTCTATTTATTACCTGGCACCAAACAAACACGGCACTGCGCCAGTATTGGGAAACACAGTAGTTATCCTAATTTAATTCAAGGTTATTTTAATAAACTCGCTGCATTTTAATATGAATTAAACTAAACTTAATTTACTCAGTGCTGTAATCTGGCAAAAAAAAAAAAGCGTAAAGAAAATTTAGCATTCCTTGACGACATTATATTTCAGTACGTGAAAATTAAATTTGCGTCGCCGTTTCGATTGGCGCCGTTTCGATTGGCGCCGTGTCCGTGAAGGAACAAATGTTATATTTGTTTATTTTCCGCTCAGAACATTTTTTTCTCCGGGTCTCAAAATCGGCAATATTTCCAAATTCAAGTTCGGTCCAGAAAAATGCCAACGTTTCGATATTACACGAATGACATTCGTAACTCTTGTAAAAAGGATTAACACGAACAAATGTACACAACATGTTGCATGATCCCGAGTTGCCGTCAAAACTTTTACACGCAACGCTATCAATCGTTTCTTTAATTAACTTATCCTTGCTGCGAGAATGTTTTCTTATCAG
Source organism: Orbicella franksi (assembly GCF_964199315.1). Lineage (NCBI taxonomy): Eukaryota > Metazoa > Cnidaria > Anthozoa > Scleractinia > Merulinidae > Orbicella > Orbicella franksi. The sequence goes on along the minus strand of NC_138149.1, from coordinate 32,299,300 downwards.
GACTAGAGAAGTTCGCTGCAGGTACTTCGCTTTTAAAATCACATTAAATATAATCTTCTAGTGTAAAAGAAATGATCGTAGAAATTATAACCAGTTGTATTACCTATTTTTAAACATAAAAATTCATTACTAAAGTTTAGTAACAGGTATCCTTTTATATGCAGCCGCAACGGTTCACTCCGGTGTCTCGCATCGTTCGCGCGAAGCAAGCACCTCCAACCGGAAAAACCGAGCTACCTTTCGTACGATTTGTAGCTTGTAAACTAATACAGGTAGTTCACGAGTACAAACATTGCATGTTAAGGCGCTTTACGCGTACAAGCGAGGAGACTGCAAACGCAGTAAAGCTAACCAGCATTTTTGTGATCGTTGGAAGAAAATGAAAGTCTCCCTTACCTCGTGTAGTCAAATTCCATGGCTTGAACTCTTTCATGTTGCCTCTTGAAACGTAAAGACGAGGCTCAGTGGTCGTTCCATAAGTCCAGATATTCACTTTATGTTATTCAGTAGCGTTAGGTAAACAAAATATTCCTCCGGTATACGGTGATACACGGCCAAAAACCAGCAGTTATTTCCACGATTCCAATCGATTCCGAATGAATTGCGTCACAATCCAAAATCTTACAGTGTGGGCGAAATTCCTTTAAACAATAAAACTGAGTTGTTGACAGTTCTTGTTACTCAATTCTCTGCGGAGAAGTGCACTTGTTACCAAAGGCTTTGTTCACGAGAAATCACATTTCAAGATATTATTTCAACAGATAATCAACAGGAAGATGTTCATAAAAGTGCACGCTAGTGAATGCAAATGCAGCTATCATACCCAGTGTTGATTTTTTTTTTGCCGCAATGCAATTCCACCAGACAATGACATTTAGACCCGTTATCTACCCTCCCGTTTGCACAAGGATGAGACCCTCTATGTTCGCGTCTAGACACCAAAATTTCCCTAATTACAACTTGTGGGCTGCAGGACTATAAAGTAATGATCAGTCTGAATGGAAGGAATTCCAGTCACTTGGTTCTACCAATGAATGAAGTACCTCTGTTCAAAAGAAAGGTGATTAAAAAGTGTGAATTTGGACGTGCAAGGTTTTTGGGCACAAAAATGGCATGCTCATTAATAATTTAATATTTTGTGGTTAAAACCTGTCTGAATTTCAGGTGTTTGCCTATTATACAGTGCCATTTGCGGTTGAAACCTGCTTATAAACACGTATCTCTCTACAAATATAATCATCCCGCCACAGAATACCCTCTTCAAAAAGAATACACGCCAGTCGTTTCGGGAATCTGAGGGAACCAATGCTAAGCAACTTTCCCACGTTTCAATTAAACGAAACAAATTCATCTCAGTAAATATTTTTCTTCTGGACAAACACCGCATAACGCAATAACTAGCCAACGGAAATATTAATAAAATAGTCGAGAACAGCGCTATAGAGTTTTTAAATTTACCACAAAGGATCTGGGAATTATTTCTTTCCTAACGTCTTGATAAAACCGCTACTCTTTTCAACAACTTGCTCCGCAAACATTTTGAGTAAGCTAATGTCATTTCTTATAAACCTGCATGGCAATATTCACCAGTTTTAATATCGCATTTAGCCTTTCAGTGGATTAGTGTGACATATTGGTCATGTAAACATTTGACATTTCTTATAAAGCACAACTTTGGAGTGAAATTAGAGATCAGGTTTGCCAATCCGGCGATTGTAAGTGAAAGATTGATTAAGAAGAGAAGGAAAACAAACCACACGCGAAGAGAGGAAAACTGCGAAAAATTATATTATAAATATAGTACAGTCGGTATTTCCGACTTCCCTTAAATACGAAAACGTAATCAAGAAATAGCAACCATAATTAACGGTGATAGGTAATTATCGCCTGGCGAAAAGCTTTGCACTTTTTATTTGCTGCAGGACTCCAATCAATTTGCAATTACACAATGAATGAAAGGAATAAATGGTGCCCCGCTGGACTGGCGCGAAGAAATCAATAATTTCATCAGATTCATTGGAAAATTGAATAGTTAACGACAGCAAACAGGCAAAGTAAACAGACTGAAAAGAAATGGACTTCAGAAGACAATCGAGCACGACAGGCAACGACACTTATTAAAAAAGAAATTTGCAAGACACTTGCAAAGGATTAGTTTGATGTTTATTTCCATTGTAACTCCTAAAATAAGGGCACTTAAACCATTTCTTTCACATCCGATTGTCCATTTTACAGACGGTCTAATAAAGATTACAAGATTACAGTCCATAGAGGAACACATCCAGCACAATCGTTGTAATCCTTCTCTTTTCTTTCTCTTTTTTTTTTTCTTGGAGAGACTCCACCTGATTCATTTTACTGACCTCGAGGAACAGTTTTTTCAAGTATTTGTGATTGGGTAATACCATCATTGGAAGCTCTCCGGAGATTTTCACGAAGGCACGAACTGTCTGAAACACAGTGAAGCGTTTGTGCCACCGAAGCCGAACGAGTTCGTCAGTGCTGTTCTCGGCTCAGGAGAGTGAAATTGCTGGGACGTGAGAGGAACGTAGTTCATGTTAAACTCCTCTTCTGAGTCCACGTTGTGAAGGTTTAATGTAGGAGGTGCCACGCCCTTTGAGAAAACGGAACATTTCCTTTCTATTCTGCGTTCACTACACAACCGAACACACTCAAAGGTTATGGGGCATGGGCGCGTTGGTTAGCCATGCACCAAGATATGTTCTAACTGATACACTAAGGTTACAGAAAGTGGATAAAAGATACATCAAATTACATCCTACATGCGTCAAAGCCTGACACATAAACCCCGAAAACCTCTAATTAGAAAAAGTAGGGACAGAGTACCCCAGTGTACCCTCGACCATGTATACAAACAACAGAATTCATGAAAGATAAACAAGATAACACTGTTTATACTACACTATGATAAAAACTAAACCTTATCCAAAGTTGCGAGTGGCAAGGCTGACCGTAAAATGTCACAAGTTTCTCAGCCGTATCTTTTCACAAACGTACTAACCACGACTATTCGCGTACTACGTTCGTACCCAGTTCTCTGTTCCGTGTAAGCAAAATATTAACTTACAGTGGAATCCCGATTTTTCGAACCTCCAAGGTAAACGAAAATTGGTTCAAAAAATCAGATAGTTCGAGAAATCGGGGATAAAATTACAGTGTTCGACTGAGACAGAGGAGAGGGATACGACTTTTGGTTCGAGTTATTGGGATTCCACTGTATGTCCATATCGATTAGCACAAATTACATATCAAGGGCGCCGATGCACTAGGGAATATTTCTCGAAACTTGTCCCGAAATTTTGCTGAGACCCAAGGTTGCACGAAATATTGTCCAGTGTAGCATCTCTTTCATTACGACAAAAACTCACCTTGTAGACACTAAGCACCGTAAAAATAGCTTCAACAGCGCCCGCCGCTCCTAAAAGATGACCAGTAGCTCCTAAGGAAGAATAATTTAACACGGCTTATGAGCGAAAGTTGTCCGATCTACAATGGCCGGCCCATTTCACTCAGTTTTGAATATAACACTGGTTTGAAGAGATGACCGCCAATAAAGAAATGTCGAACGTGTTTCGTCATTGCTCAAAGCCCGATGTTTGTTAATTTGCTGCCCGGCAGAGCTGCGAAGTTCGAACCAATAACCCCAAAAAGTCAGTTAATTTATGGCACCTACACTAATGTACGGTTGTAAAATCAATAGTAATAAGTCAAGAGGAAAATGCGCGAAATATTACAGTTGTTTACTTCTAAAACGACTAACGCATCTCACCTTTTGTGGAGGAAACTTGAACATTTTTGGAGTGACTTTCAAGTAATGTTTTGATGGCATTGTTCTCGCCAGCATCTCCTAGAAACGAAATTAGGTTTTCTATCAATAATATCTTTCAAACCCCTCATCTTTTACAGAATTACCACTATAGATTTCCAGAGAAAGTATTGAAAGAAAGAGTAAAGAAAAACTGAAAAATTGAAAAGCGTTATAGTAGTGCCCAAACTCTCGCATGACGGTTGATTCCTTTCGAAACCTTCAAAGAGGAAATTAAATTCATTAAATTCACAGAGAAGTTGGGATCAGAAAAGATACTTTCTGCGAAGAATATACGAAGTAACCAACGATCTTCGCAAGAGTACATCAAGAGTTTTCTATTTTTTCAATACATATAGTCTAAAACACGAGCTCTCCGAAAGCTATGACGTCAGCTTTGACGTCATCTGAACGCGACAAGTAATTAAGCAACACCACTGACGAAGATTGCGGGCTCAGGAAATGCTATTAGTCGCGCAACCTCCGCGCAACCGAGAAATGAAAGTTTTTCTTACCCAGTGGAGTAGATGTCGCATGTGCGTTGATGTAATGGATATCCTTTGGTTTAAGCCCTGCATCTCGGAGAGCATTCTTCATCGCTAAATATGCTCCGTACCCTCCCTCTGATGGGGCTGTTATGTGATAAGCATCTCCTAAAAATAATAAGTCGAGCAAAACAATTAATCGCTTTTGACAATTGTTAAAAATAAAAAAGCGAGCACTCGCAATTATTTCTTCTCATTCATAAACGTGCACGTGGTGTTGTGAGAATCTTCCTGCTTTTCATTCAAACGACGTAGGAAATGGCGGGAAATCAAGCGACTGATGCCAAGCGCGGGAAAACATGCAAGCGGTGAAAAGCGCGGGAAAACGAAAACGGCGCCAAGGGGGGAATACAAAGCGCGGGAAACGCGAGTAAGTGAAGCCGTGATTCGTTTGGTTTTTGTTGCCTGATTGGTTAAAAAATAAGTGATTGCTTTGGTCAGAGGATGTCACACGAGTTTTGTTACCAGTTTCTAGAGATGAGCAAACTAAGTATACAAATGTAATTGAAAGTCAATTAAAGTGCGGTTGTTGTGAAAAACCACCGCTGAAAAAGAGTGCATCTACATGTAATACCTGACAGGCCGTAACCGAGAAGTTCGGCGTAAATCCTAGCATCACGACTGGCTGCGTGTTCATATTCCTGAAAACAATTTGAAAATATTGTGGCAGTAGTTCTTCTCTATATCCAAAGTGGAAACGGAAAGGATTTCTACCTCTAACATTGCGACATGTACCTCTAAAATCATGATTCCTGCTCCTTCGCCCATTACAAACCCAGATCTCCGACGGTCAAACGGCCGCGATGCCTCCTGCGGAAGGTCATTGAACTTGGTGGTGAGCGCGCGCATTCTGAAAAGCAGACGAAAATTTGCCCAGTGACCTGCCTGCAGAGAGCGCGGTCTTGCAAGGTTCATAGTAGAACATATAGCAAAGCACTACGTAACTAACGCTTCTTAATCCTCATTTGAACAGCTAGTTATGTTAACTCTCCTACGTGTTCTCCCCGGGGGGTTACTCCCAGAAAAGTTGGGTGGGGGTGTGTGGCCCACTTCCCAAAATCTGTGATTTTTGGTACCCTATTTATGACCTGGCCAAAAATTCGATACCCTAAAAAATGAAAGAGAAAAATGTTAAGGCTTTTTTTAATTGCCTCTTGCGAAGATACCTATCAGTAGCGACTACCTATTAGTTAAGATATTGAAGATACAATGCCAGGACACTGCTAAACTTAGACTTTCTCAAAGTCCTTTACTCGCGCGCGGTTGTGAGTAGTCCTGGTGCGAAGGACTTTGAAAAATGTAAGTTTGCGCTCCTCATACTCGCGCTTTTCGCGCTCGGCTTTTGAGCGCCGCCGACGTTCTTATCGCATCGAGCTCGGCTTTCGTAGCGCGACTCGTGAGCAAGTTTGTGTTAACCTCAAAAGGACCAAAGAGGCCTCGTTGAAGTTTTACGACCCTTACTTGCAGAAGCCTGCCATGGACAGTGGCATGATGCAGGATTCCACTCCACCTGCAACCATCACATCAGCGTCTCCATAACGGATCATTCTAAAAGCATCGCCAATAGCATGGGCACTCGCCGCACAAGCAGTGGATACAGCGTGGTTTGGACCCTAAGGGGAAAAGACACGGATTCGTGTAACTAAAATTCTTCTAGTATTTCTCCATATATCAAAGGGAGGGATGCATAAACAACCTGAATAACTACTTATGTCCGGGATTGCATTGAAAACAGCCATTGTTGAATAACAACTTCGTATTTGACTAGGCAACGTTGCATTTGATATTTTTAACAAGTACATTCCATGTTGCCGTGTCTATTCAGTAGTAGATCACAGATGACGTCAAATGTGGTAAGAACAAAAAAGTGGCACACGAGGCAATAGCCGAGTGTGTCACTGATGTTCTTAACACATTTTGACGTCTTTTGTGATCTATTTCTGAACAGATGCACAGCATCATGGAATCTACCTGTTTTCTATAAATAAAGAAACAAAAAGTATTGCTAATGACATCATTTTTGTGTCTGTCCTCCAAAAGATCATAAGGAAGAACAAATCAAAATGGGAGAATAATTCAACTTAGTACCACCCAACTAGTGGACTAATGCAAATCCTGCATTTTAATTGGCTACACTACTAGAAGACTATCAGTAATAGTCCTCAAGTAGCGAAATTAGACCCTTTGCCCTCAAGGGCCACGGGTCAATAGCTCATTTGGCTTCACCTCATGGGCTATTGACCCGTAGCCCTTACGGGCTACATGTCTAATTGTTAAATATAATATAATACTTCATATTTGATAGAATTATGTGTGTTGTGGCGAACTTTTACCAATAAGGACACTTTGTAATGCATTATATAAAGACAGTGCAATTCTTCAGCAGACAATGCTGGAGATATCTAAAGAAATCTGGTTGCTTGCATGCCAGAGGTGGGGTACTCAAAAAAGAGAAATTGTCAAGTGAACTTGTGACTCCCCACACTTTTCCAGACCAAAGAAATTATCCCACACTGCACCAGTCATCATACACAAGTCAGCCAAACATTACCAAATTTTGGAAAATAGGGATACAAGGTCATTTGCTGGAGGAAATTGAAATACTCTGACTCTCAATTTGCTCAGAGGATTACAGTAATACACAGTTTCTTAGAAAACTCTTCATTAAAATTTCTTTTTCACAGACTTATTACTCGTGTACTTTGAATCTGATAATTTTGCTGGGAACGAAAAAAATACTATAAGGTGAACGTGACAGTGTTAGCACATGTAGCATGCTAGAACATACTAACTTGAAGGCCAAAGGCCATGCTGACAACTCCTGCCGGCAAATTCAGGAGAACTCTCGGCACATAAAATGGACTCACTTTGCGATATCCCTGAAAACATTGAGAAAGGTGTGGTAAAAAAGGTGTGGTAAGTAATAATTACAAGTCACAAAGTAATAGTATGTCTATAAAAAATAATTGTAATATGTCAAAAGGTAAGATATGCCCTAAACTGACCTGTTTGTGAAGTGCCTCTCCAGATTCCAGCGTGTCCATTAAGCCAGTCATTCCAATTCCAACAGACACACCCTAATACACAAGGATAGCAAATTTTGTACAGTGCCATGGGGAGGCACAAAGCCAAACAAAAGCTTTTCCCATTTTCACAGAGCTACCAGCTGAACTGTATTGAAAGCTCTTTTAAGGACCCCCCAGCCTCCTTCCCCTCACTTGACCAGCTCAAAAACACACTCTTACATGTAAAGCTCCCACGGTCTAACAAAACCCAACTGCTACCTGCCTTATCAAATCCTTGAAATCTGTTTCATCAGAAATTAATCACTTACAGGAACCTTTCTTACAACTATCCCAATATGAATAAAAGGGGGGTAACTTCCAGACCTTTTTCTTATTTTGCACAAGAAATTTATTATTTTTATTATTATTTACAGATGGGTGTGTTGCTTGTAGGCAATCAAAACATATTTGTAAAACCATTATAAATAATAAATCTAAGTAAGTGTACTTTCTGACCTTCTGTTCTTGGGCAACACTAAGAAATTTATTAGCCATTTTCCATGACAGAAGCTAACTGCCTTTCCTTAGCTTTGTACAGTAGATGCCAATATCGAGCAAATAGGTCAGTTATTGCAGTTGAGTCTGCAGTCAATTCTTTTGCTTAAAAAGGCATACCGTAATACCTTGAATTAGGGTTTGGGTCGCTTATTTCAAATCTAGGAGAAGACAGGGGGTGCTTGTTCGAGGGAGGCACTTAATCGAGGTGGGATGCTTATTCAATTTTTCCCAAATCATGGGAAGATATGAATGTTCTTTTTTTTTTTTTTTTTTTTTTTTTGTAATATATGTATGTGTCAGTCCCTCAGAAGTCTCAGAAGGATTCTGGCTCTCTTGAAGAACTACACAATATAACCCCTTTAGCCGGTCTAGGCCTGCTGCACAAGATTGGTTGGGCTTTACATAATGAATCAGCAGACCTTCACTGCCACATACTGTGAAAGTCAATCTACAGTGCTTGAATGAGTCAATAATCACTTGCTTGTGATTGAACACGACCAAAACTGTATTAGTACATACTTTGTTCTCTCAGCAATCTTCAAAAAAGCAGAGGGAGGGGAGGGGGTGCTTATTCAGGGGAGACACTTATTTAAATTTTGGCCAATAGTAGGGGCCTTTATACTAAGAGGTGGCTTATTTGAGGGGAGGGTCTAATTCAAGGATTTACAGTACAAACGAGGACAAAGGGTCAACCCAAAGCAGAGTTATCCCTTAATGTCAAACTGCTGATAACTGCAATGACAGCTTTTGGATTTCTTGGCCCTGTATGCACCTATTTTCTCAGAGAGACCAACACCTAACCAGATCTTACAATTCAAGTTGGGTGCAACACATTTTACATACAGTTCTTTCTTTCTGTTGCTGCGTAGTTGGTCTCCAATTACAATCTTCAAAAGCCTCATGTGCAGCTACAATGGAAAACAGGCCTTCTGTTGTGGTGCTCCGTCTATCCTACCCAAAAGAAAAAATCAATCAATCGACAGAGCTTTATTCTCGTGCTGCAAGCACATGGAAAACTAAGGGAAGATAGCAGGTGGTGCATTTGTGAAAATAGTTGGTGTATGTTGAAGATGAGATCTGGAGGTAGATCTAGAGGTTGACGGCATTTAAGTCCTACCATTATCGCCCCCTTGTTCTATACTACAGGGAAAGAAATTAAATGTTCCTCCCATGTATAATGGATATCAGCATTTTTCTGGGTATCCTGTTTGATACAGGGCAGGGTGTGAAATCTGCAAATGGTATAGCACGCTACCCATCATGTTAGATGATGCAAGTGACAGCAAGTAAGCTCCTATACTTGTCCTGGAAGAGAGTAGAGGTAAGGAAGGGCTTGATGTGCCAACAAACTCTCAGAACCAAAAAAGGTTACCATATCTTTAGACAGGAGCACAGCTAACTATATTTCTTACCACTTTAAGTTCCTTTTCCCAGTGTTTCTCATTGAATTCTCCTGGATTTGTACCTCTTGGCACAAATGCAGCTGAATTAATAAACAGAAAGCATTAAAATTAAATTATCTGCAGAATTTGCACCAAGAAAACTAGGTTGCTTTGCCAACCTCTAAGAACACCTTGTCATATTACTACCTCTACCAATTCAACTGGAAAATAAAAATCATCCCACATTCTCTCAAAGTTGGGGAGAATGACCATGAATCTACAGAGATCATTACGTGTTTTCAACCTGTCCAAGATATTTCCTTGCTTCTAGCATTCAGTCTGGAGACATCCCACTTTACCAAAGAACACTTATGTAGTAAATTGATACCAGAAGTGCCATGAAGACAGGTAACATTTACTATTTCATTTTACTGCATGATTTGTTCAAAGCCCCTACCTATTTGTGCAGGAATCCCTTTAAAATCTAGTAATGTAAAATATACATATGATATGTATGAGAAATTAACCAACATCAGAAATTAACAGATAGAGAGAAATTCATTATAAGAATGAAGTTCGTTGATGCTATTTGCCTCAGCCTGCAGGAAAGATGAATTGAATTCTACAATCTGATTGGTTAAAGAGGTGGTTCAGATACAACATAAATTTGCATCTGTGAAGCTTTTTCTATGAAAGAAATTAATGAAACTTTATCAATCAAGCTTGTTCGATCAAGATGTAGAAATATTAACGAGCTTCATTTTTCTGGTCGGTTGTAATTTGTCTCGGCCTGTGTGATGGAATGAAAAATATTTTGGCCAGCATTTTTACATCTGGGCCTCGCATTTGGTGACAATTACATCGTATACCTAACCACAAACATAACTCCAGGGTGATGCCAATCCAGCCCTTGCACTCTAGATTCTTACAAAACCTTAGGTTATTAACCACAAAAAGAAAGTTACCTTCCCTGTGTATTTTTGTTATTCCGCATTTTCCTTGCACTAAATTTTCCCAAACTCTATCTGTACCAATTCCAAGAGGAGTAATCAGACCTGTTGAAAGCCCAACAATCAGTTACTTTTGCTTATATCATTATACTTACTGAAATGGTATCTTTGCATTTTTGTTTGGAGCTAGTTGGCCAAAAAATCTTTTTGCAGTAATAGACTACTAGGCACTAGACAGGATGGATTGTTTTCCTTTTCGCAAAGGAATGGTAGGGGAGGGGGTTGCGTTGATATAGCATGTAAATTACAGTTCACGAGGATTTAAATAGCAGTGCATCTGTCAGATATCACAGTGTCCATCAAGTTAGAGTCATTCAATTGCATGAACATTGCCTCACTACAGGTATTATAGTAAATATGTGAGTTAAACGACGTCTTAAGTTTTGGTCAAATTAGGGATCAACACCCTGCCCAAGCTACCATGTCCTGATTTAATACCCTTCACTTCTGGGGTGGGGGGCAAAACATTACCCAAATAAGCTGAAAACGTAGGTACAGTATAAAAACCGCCGCGGAACTAGCGAACCATCGATCGATTTCCTCTAAACTAAGTCGGGCCGTTTCATTTTTACAATCGCGAATTCTTCAATTATACCCACTCCGCTCTTGGGTGGGGTGGGGGCCGGACGTTGCCCATGCAAATTTGTCGTGATCAGCTGAAAACACGTCGAACAGTAGGTAACCGCCGCAGAAGGGAACCAGCGATAAATTTCCTCTTAAATACGTCGGACCGTCTCGTTTAATCAGGAATTTAGTGTGAGGTTCGTTTCATACCTTAACACCCAGTAGATAAGATTAGTTATTCAACACAGAGAAATCCAAGCTCACCCAGACCAGTGACAACAACACGACGATGGATTCCGCGAATTCGCCACCCACACTGTCTTCGAAAAACACGTCCGCAATGCCATAACCTAGTCAACACACGAACTGAGGGTTGCGCGCTCATGATAACACCATACCGTGGTACAAGTGCATTCAAGACTCTCGTTTATTATCAAGCGGCATCTTTTTCCAATTTTCCGCCATTTTTTCTTTTGTAACCACGCCTTTACCACAGCAACAGACAAGGCTGGGAACTAGGGTCTGTGAGTATTGTGTGGTATACAGGTCAGCTAGGAAAATAACGCATTTTTAAAACTGATAACAGAGATTTGAGACGAATTGAAATGGTCTGAGATTTAATTGATAGGAGAGAAATATAAATTCCACTCGGTAAAAGCAACGATGAACTGAATATTGACCAATTCAAGTATGCGGTTACACCATGGCATAGAAAATACAGCCAATCAGCATACAGGAAAGCTTTTGTACACTCGACGGTAGTACATGTACAGTACACCTAACCTTCCCATCGTGCACTACGCGTATGTCGTCTTGATTGTATTGGCCACTGTAATTCCTATGGCATGGTATGGAGCGGTTTTCAATTGAGTGTCGAAAGTAATTAGACAATTACTTTGGTTTTGGTTTTGGGTTTACTACGGTTTGAGATTGGCCGAGTAGTCTACTTGGTAAGTAATTGGTTTGGTTTTGGTTTTACGACACTCAATTGAAAACCGCTCTAAATCGTTAAAAGACTTGTGTGTATACCGATAAATTACAGGTGACAAGAGGGATATTCCACGGCATACCATTCGAAAACGTTTCATAACTGGTGTCTCAACATCTAATGATCTTTTTCTAATTGTTTGTAAAAGCTTCCTAATTATTTTGTGGACGGCAAAGAAAAGGGGATTGCTAATGGTCTGCCATAAAAGGCAGTATGACGTGAAAGAAAAAATGCAGCCTTGTGACGCACAATAAGGTAAATCAAAAAAACAAGCGCTTGCCTCTAACCTCGGAGCAGGACGTCAATTGGATGTTTCCTTCAAACGATTGAATTGTTGCTTCAGAGTGCTAGCGGCTCAGTAGTTTACATTTGATTTGTTTTTAGCTCGTTTCATTTTACAGCCTCTCTGCCATCCAAGAGTAATGGCACAAAGTTCCGACCTTGATTTAAATTCAATTCAAGTCGTTGAAATCCCAGTTCAGATTAAAGAGGAAAAACTGTTCCTGGATGGTCATCGCATTGAGCCAGAGGTCCACAAAGACCCAGGTAAGTTCAGTGATCTATGTTGTACCTTTCGCTTTCGTTCAATTATAATTTCATTTGTTTTGAAAAGAAAAGAACAAAAAAATGACTAACAGTAAAGGAAAGATAAGTCGCCCGAAATTGTTCTCTTTTAAGCCGTAAGTTTTGACGATATTAAGCTAGCGAAAAACGGTCAATTCATCGAAGGAACCACAAGTAATGTCAAATGAACAGAACATCGAAAATGTCAATTACAGAAAATTCTGTACTGTTCTTGACCGTTTTTATTTTCTCAGTTGGTAAAAGGAGACTGCTCAAGTTACATGAACTAAACATGGCGATGGTATTACGTAATTATCTGTTGATTTTAAACGAGTGGTTTACTTTTCAAAACGCTGGCAAAGTAAAATGTCCTTCTCTGTTTTATGTTGGAAGGAAGAAATGGCTAAAAAGATACTCCATTAGGAACTAAAGACTATCTGAAAAGTCTGCTTTTTAATCGACAGCCGTCTTTATTTTAATTGTGATCTTTTATTTTGCTAAGCCTCCGGAAAGTTGTCTTCCAAACGCAAGCTAGAAAAATAATCTGTTTTGAACAAACGGTTTCAGGAACGAACCAGCAGCTTTTCTCATTCTAGAAGCCTGTTCGAATTCCAGCCCTCGATAATTTGACTTAATGAGCTGAATTTTGATTGCCGTTAAAGAATAACAGAATAAATGGAGATATCTCTTTGTTAAAACATAATTAATTTTTCATTATCTAAAATCCTCTCCGTTTTGATCCTATGTTCCTGTAAGCTTAAGTTTTAAAACTGCCCAATTAATAAGTAAAGGTTATTAACGTTTCCCACTTGAGTCGATGTTGTTTTTAGCGGTGTCAGCTCGGATCACAGAGCCGTTTACCAGATAATGAAACACCCACTACATGGTTCGCATAAATATGGCAAAAGAGTTTAAATAACGGGTGTGTTCAAGTGTCTTAAAATCTCATTTTCATTTTAAAATACTTGTGTAACAAACGTTTGTTTCAAGACACAGTTTACCTAAGAGAGGGAACATCGTATTATTTAGTACGTAATCATTACAGTCGAATGGTTAACTTAAAGTTTTTCTCCTTTTTACGCATAACGAATTTTTTTTAGTACATCTTTTAATTTAAACTGCCGTAGAGCCATTGAAGTGTTAAAAGCTAGAGCTATTTTGTTGTCAGCGATACTCAGTCGCAAACTAGCACAGTAGTTAAAAAGAACGAAGTAATTGATCGATAGCTTAAATGTTGGTCAGATCATAACAACACGTTCTCTAGGGTACGAAATGTCTGCGATATGTCTGCCTTGAAACTTTTTCTTTTGCGATTTGCGTGTACTTGCGAGGAAACTTGTTAGTCCGTTTCATCACCCAACCCAAGTCCCTACTTGGCAGTCCGTTTGGCCAGGCTAAAATGTAACATTTCATTGGCTAATAGGTTGCTATAACAACGAATGGACGTCACTCAACTTGCGTTGACTTGGGTTGGGTAGCCAAACAGTGAAAAACTTGCCTCGACTTGCATACAAATTTGATCTCGACCTAGTCAACTCAAGGCCTGCCCAAACGGACTCACAAGGACCCACGTTTTCAAATTGCGTCTACTTGCGAGCCCGTTTGGCCAGGGCTTTAGCTTGCCGCGTTTAATTTTTACTCACTTACAAGTAGAAACAGAAACAGAAGACAGACGGAAAATGTCAGATGATTTTTCGGTTCATTTTAAAAAGCAAATAAACGGCGCGTTATTTGAAGGCGTCACGTCGCATAATCTGTAGGTCAGCGGTATGGGCGTCCCTCGTCATGTTTTGCAAGGCTTCTCCTGTGAGTGGGCACGTGACAGCGCTCAAAAATTACGCATCCTGTAAGAGGAGGTGCGGCCTAATCTCGTACCCCACTTGTTCCCAAATCTCTTAGGGGCGATTCGCCCACGAGAGATCTGGGAACGAAATTTATTGCAACGCGCGTACCGAGAA
>NC_138149.1:32062400-32282400 GCF_964199315.1 Orbicella franksi | reverse complement strand
AGCTCAGTAACTTAGTCACTTGCGCTCTGAGCTATTGTAAGGGTGCGTCAGTTGCCTCCCATTTTAACCCTTCTTTAGGGCTTGTTTACAAGGAGGGAGGGTTACCCTAGCAAGCGGGTTAATCCCTAGCTGGAAGGCAAAAGATAGCCCGGGTCTACAAGCAAAATTTCACAGGTAGGGTAACCCTACAACCTGGGACAACTTAATGCGCGGTTACACTCAAAGGGTCTGGAAACAAGTAGAAAGTTAACCCGGGTAGGCGAATTAATCCTACCTGGAGTGTTTACAAGGGAAAAGTTAACCCGCCTTCCTGGGTAACCCTAGCACGTAGATAGGGTAACCCGTCTTCCCGGGTAACCCTGGCTGCCTTGTAAACACGACGAAAAAAAAGAGGAAATGTGTGAGTGCTAGGGTAACCTTCTCTCCTTGTAAACAGACCCTTAGACTGTTTTTTCCTCGTGTATTCTATTTTGACATTATAAATTGCTCTAGTGCATTCTAAAATTTCCTAAAGGTCCGCTCCTTAACTCAATCGCGAACATTTTTTAAAAATAATTTGGGCGAAGAATTAATTACCTTTTACAACATGAGGCCAGTTTCCGTGTGATCACTCCGGAAAGCTGATATTTCTTGATTCAGGTTGTGTTTCTCGTTCATCGAATTCTATATTAATTGACAGAACAAACAATCTCGTCTCGAGGAGCGTCTTTAATTTCGCCACAGTGGGTCAGCCATCTTGGATTGGAACGTCAGCGAACCCCAAAGACGATATAGCATTTGATCAATTCTTGGTCGATTTCCTAAGCTTCGTCGTATTTCCTCACAATTTGAACAATAGTGATCACATGGGAGCCATCTTTGAGATATCAATAGACCCCATTCGATACGATGTTTGAGTTCTCTTTGGAGTGCTCTGAAAGCTTGGCACAAAACGAGTTAATGGATGGGCATACAATCCTCCATTCTTGCCAGGTAATTTATCAGATTTACGTATTTCTGTCCGAAATACGAATACAGGTGGTGGTTTGTTATTATGTTTATTAATCATTATTTATGATAATGATTTCTTCCAACAAAACTGAAAGCTCGTATACCTTGTCAAAGAACTTAGCCGGAATCGCTTCTCTTCGGTTTACCCGTAACGGAAATTTGTAAAATTGTATAAAATCACAGCAGCCGGTCAGCTTATTCGTAAATGAATCACCAATCTCTTTAGACTCTTCCATTGGGAAGCGGTGAAAAATTATTTTAGGGATCAAAAAGTTTTCCTTTGAAGAACATTTTCGCTTGTAAGTATAAAAGATAAATTTGCTTCAAACAGCTGCAGAGAAGTGGGGTCATTGTGTTCACAAGTAGAAATTATATGGATGGAAATTTTAATGACGCTCAGTATTTGTTAATTGGTACCCCGGGAAAACAGCTAGTTCAGTATTATCAGCACTGGCTGCCCTCGTAAATGCGTTTAACTGCTCTCAAAAACAATATTGATGCTTCTGTAATACACTTCTCCGTAACAGATCTGGTGAAACCCGACCTAGTGGGTGCATTTGTCATCCCTGGTGGAATTTTTTACCTCCATGGTACCTACTGGGGTATTTTTCTAAGAACTCCCTGGTCAATTTTATTCTCCCTGGTGTATAATTTATTTTCCCTGGTGAGGGTTGTTCCCTGTCGAACGTTAGCCTTCTGTCGGTGAAGTACTGGGAAGCGGCTTCCAACAACTGGGTTCATGGTTTGGATTCACTATCGACTAGGCTTCGATAGCGCCCTCCGCTTGTGAGGAATTAATCAGATAGATAAACAATAAAAACGATCACCAGAAAGCAGGAGTTCTTTATTACTTCCATCACAGTGCATCCTTTATTGTTATTTAGCAAAGTATTTTATAAGCAAAACAGCTTGAAGTTTCCTTAGAAAACGATGTTCTGTCGGCAGGGTGGTCGGTGAAAGGTCAAACGCTCACACCAGCTCGGCAAACTTTTGACTTTGAAAAGTGTCCTCAGTTATCAGAGAGGTCAGCGTCTATTTAGGAGAAGGGTGTAGATTAAAGTTCTTTTTCAGATGGCCACTAGGGATGATGAATATAGTGAGGTTTTAAATATACTCAAGTCTATAGGTACAAATGTAGGTAAATCATCTTTGCTCATGCATACAGAAATTGCTTTAAATACCGGATTATACAACATGCACCGATGTAAGAAAAATGCTAAGGCAATTTGATTTTCCATAAGAGTTCATAGATGGATTTGAAAAGGTGATAAAAATCACTCTCTAAAAATATCAAGGATCAAAATCTCTTGAAAATAAATGACACGAATACATAGCTCCTACTCCCGGTACTTTCAATGCGTACCACTTAACCCTCGCAAGAACAATGTTGTGAACTCAAAGGAATCAGATGGGAAGATCAAAGGCCTTAGGGAGGTTTTCAAATTAGGGACTGACAAGAGATTATGATGGGACTGACCATTACTTTGAGGCTGCACAGCAAAACTGCTGAAAAAAACAAACGTGCAAGGGGTGCAGGCAAACAAAAAAAATAAAAATAAAAATAACATCGAGCAGGTGCCTTATACTATCCAGAGCCTATTTTTGATGGTAAAAAAATTCTTGCGCAAGCTATTGCCCACCGAAAAAAAAAGACTCATGCCCAAGCTAAAGGTGAGAAAAAAAATCATGGTCGAGAAAATTGCCCAACTTCAACCCCATCCCTCTCTCAAAAAAATAATGGTCCGTCCCTTACAGTCACGACACACAGAAATTATGCAATGAGGCAATCGACACTCTTCCGAAAATCTTGGAAACGGTGGCTGGCGCGGGAAAAGGGTATGCAAACCAAGTCGTGATTGTATTTGTGTTGGCCACTCGACAGTTCTGACTGAAAGAAAAAGTTAATGTTTGTCGTGACTGGTCAGAATAAGTTGCGGGAGTTATTGGAACCAGGAAAGCTCCTAAAAAGTGACTTCATAGAAATTATTGTCCTTAAGCTTTTTCTCAAAATACCTGTGGTAGAAAAAGCTATAAATATATAGTTATTCTATTGTTACATGTAATTCTCAGTCCTGTTCTACAAAGATAGCACTTTGCCTAATAGAGAGAAGCAAAGTTCTTCGTTCTTCGGGACAATTTTCTTCTAACCACTAAAATAAATGCAGCTCTTCCTTGTAGCCTCCTGAACAAAGTAAGCCCATATGGTAACTTTAACAACAACGTTAACTGTGAACGCCGAAAGTAAAATTCATTTTGCGTGGTCATGCTAAGTCATAGTGTATCGACAGAATGTCTCGGAGAATCAAGTTAATTAGGTAACGTCCATGTTCAGAAATGCTTTGCTTGGGAAGCCACAAACGCGCCGCTTCTAAAGGGGACAATTTCGATCCACCTTGCTAACCTACAAATAGAAAGAAATAGTCGGTAATTCTTGAATTTTGTAGACTATTTAGGGTTTTGGCTTGCCCAGCACAAGGTGATCAATTGCAATGCCCAAACGGGTCCTCGTTTGAATGTTTTAAAATTAGATTGTTTCCGTATCATATAAAGTACTCACCACTTTAGTTTAGCCGCTTGATTTGCTGTCAACAGTGGTTTCTAAAGATTCTTGTACCGGGTCATCGAGCATGTCTCTTTGCACAACAGCTAGTAAAACAAGAAAACATGTATGTTATGATTTCATTTGTAATTCTACAACTAAATAGTATGTTTGGACGAGTGGAGGAAGAGTTTCCTATCGAAGAAAGGGTTTAGAACCTCCGATACACGTTTCATATTAGCTCTTGACAAATCCGCCTTTTCAGTTCATTAAAAAGATTCAGTCCCATAATGTAACTAATTTGTTTCATTTATATGGAAGTCTCCTGCATCTTCACGACTTAGTTTCATTGAAGCTTGGCGAGTTTTGTTTATCTAGAAACTTACCTCCCTGTGAAAGAGAATCAAAATCTTCTTGGGATTGTGAAACTGGTGCAGTAAATGTGCCATACCCTTCTGATAACGATGGTGATTCTGAAAATCCCGTGGACATATTTCCACCTGCGTCGATGAAATTCACCGAGGAGGTGGTAACTGAAGATGTAGGCGATGACAAAATACTTTCATCGCCTCTAAATGTGTCATCGCCAACTGGCGAAGATAAAGTGTACACTGGGATCGCATCTGCTACATCTTCAGGACCCGCCTCTTGGGATGTATCTTCTTGAAGATTGCCTTCCTGAGGACTCTCTACGTTTACTACTTGTGGATCGGCATTACTGGGTGACGAAGGTTCCGCAGGTTCATCTAACACAGCTGGAGTTTTGGGTCCCTCTGCAAATCCTTCGATGTCCGTATGCGAATCGTGATCTTGTGTTCTTTCATTTTCTTCTAGAGACCCTTGGCCAACGTTACTTGCACCAGAAGCTTTATCTATGTCATTTAAAGCCGGATTATCTTGTTCGTTTGACTGATTCAAGTTGTCTGTTATGGCATCCAGTTGGGTGGTGGGCCCCCCATTCTTTGTCTGGAGAACCTTCCCAAGGTTTGTCGCAGGTATTGATTTTTCGGGCTCACTAAAAGCATGCTGGATTGCCAGCGTATCGAGATCTCCCCTCAGTTTAGCATCTTGAATTGAGCCTCCCTTAATAGGGCTATCTAATGAAACTGTTTTTTCCGAATCAGGTGTATTGATATTATTTTCCAAATTAGAACCTCCCATCTTTGAATCAGCGCTCTCTGCTGAATCTGGTTGGAATGAATCATCACTCTGGTTTCCCATAATCTGATTCCCCGCAACATTTACCACCGCTTGTTGATCAATGTTTCCTTCTGAGACTGGTTTAGTAGGCTCATCTAAAGAATCTTCAGTTTGGTTGATAAATGGTTTTCCTTCACGTTCTCTCACTTGTTGTCCTTCGGCGCTTCCAACTTTATTCTGATCGATACTTTGCTCAGCCACGTTTTCTTCTTCGTCTTTCTTGGGTTTGCCAGGTGCTTGGTCTGCGCTTTTAGCTCCTTGAGATTCCTTGTTTTCGGTTGGTGTCTGTTCCTCTGTGTTATCGTCATTGGAGGGTTCCTCTCCACTTCCCGAAACTTCAGTTTTCTTTCCTTCGTCATCTGTGATATCGTGAGCATCACTTTCTCCTGTGGCGGATTTTTGAGACTCATCTGCACCGGATTTAGATGTGTCCTTCTCAATCTCGCGTCCCTCATCTTCCAATGTTGAATTCATATCAGAGCTCTTAGGTTCTTCGGATGAAGATTGCGTTTTAAGCTTTGATGAATCATTCTGAGCACTATTTTCTTGTATTTTCTCGTGTTCCAATACAGTGTTGGTATCCACATCGTCTACGTTGGTCTTGGGCTCGACATTCTTCGACTGTTCGTGGTCATGGACAGCCGGTTTATCCTCTTTCTCAGCATTGGGTTGACCATTCCTGGTCTGATCTAGTTGATGCGTGTTTTCTGTTTCAAATGACTGCCCAGCTATTTCATCAAGAGTTCCATTTGCCGACTCTCTTTGTCTCTCCAATGCATCATATTCTCGGTCATCCAGCGGTCGTCCATATATCTCAGCCTCTGGAAACGTTTCATTTCGCCTGTCTGCTGTTGCTGCCCCGTCTGTCCTGTTGCCTGCAGCGGTTGTAACGGCGTCGCTCTGCAAGGGTGGTACATTGAAATGTAATCGTCAGTGAAATTTCTCAATTCTAATTTGAAAATATAGCACGACAAACGTATGAGCACTGTCCAATTTGGGAAATGATTCTCTGTTAAAACTTAAGAACACTGTCGAACTGACCATGGACGAGGCCCGTAATATTAGGTCTATTAAGGTTACCTTCTCCTGGCCAAAAAACGTATAGCAAAATGTACTGGAGAGATAACTGACTAAATATGCACTCGCAACTGACTGATTCCTGTTCGTGTTTTTCAAGCGCTATTCAGAATCGGAGACTCATAAGCTGCACCAATCAATGACTTTCAGTATAAGGTTTGTAAGCAACATAACGTATTCATTTCTAAATAGACTTTAGCCCTACAAAGTAGCGTGCGCGCAAAATATCGACGATGGTCGGCCAATTTTCATTCTGAAAAGAACTGCAAAAGACAGTGTTTCGTCTGTAGCTAGGATTTGCGCTTTCATTCGTGAGATAATCCTTGCAAACGTTTCAGGAATATCTCAAGTTTTAAAATCGCTCCACCTAAATTACCAAAAACAGAATAGGGTCAGACCACAAACTTAATATGCACTACGAATGCTGCAATTATCACATAAAATATATTTACTGCTTCTGTTGCGCCATTTCCAGAGAAAACACTTTCCATTTCATCGTCGTTCGCTGCGTCAAGAGCATGATGTAAGAGACCTTCAACTTCATTCACTGACACATTCTTTTCTAGAGAAACTGTTGGAATCTCAACAGACGAATCTTGGACGGTAGGACTTTCAAAAGACTTAGGTTCGGGTACTTCATTTCTAACGTCTCCTTCGTTTTCAGTATTGCCTGCAGCAGTAAAGGCAAAGAATTTTAAAAACTGAAATCTCTTCATGCAGTTTCCTTGTGTTAGCTGTCACAAGTTAGAACTCGTGTCCATGTTCTTTCAGTGCTACTACTTACCGTGAACTGCCATCTGTGATTGTTTCGGAGACAAACTGCTTCCCAGCTTCACCAGATGCTGACCTAGATTGGCCAACAAATCGGGAAGGGATTGTCTCTTTGTCGCTTGGGAATCTTTAATCTGCACGTGCAGCTGGAGCTTGTTGGGTAACTGCACAGGTGCGTGGGTGATACCACTTCGTTTGTTACTATGGTGATGCTCCTCGTCTTTATGATGCTTTTGAATGTGTTGCTTGTGTAGACGGTGATGCTGATGGAGGGGTTGTTGTTGCTTGTGTGAACGGTGATGCTGATGGAGGGGTTGTTTATGGGGATGACGGTGAAAAGTCTTGTGGGGATGGTGGTGTCTGTGAAGATGATGTTTGAATGGGTTATGGTAATGATGATGGTGGTGGTGGTGATGATGATTATGGTGCTTGTTTTTGCCATCGTGGTGATTGTGATGATGGTGATGATGTGGATGATGTTGATGATGGTGATGATGATGTTGGTGGCGATGATGCGGATGGTGCGGATGATGGTGGTGGTAGAGACGATGGTGATGACGGTGGAAAATCTTATTTACCAGCTTTTTCTTCAGGTCAACCCCTTTTGCTTTAAAACCTGGGAGCAAAAAATCACACAGTAACGTCAGCGAGTGAAGACATTCAGGACTCATGTGGATAAGGTCTAGTAGCGTGGCTGCTTTAAACTCTTTGACTCGAATCCCTTTTCACTTGAATCTTAAATGCTGCAAACTATTCCAAGGTTCTCCCCCAGCAGCTTTAAACAACATGACGGAAAATATCAGAAACCACCTGGAGTATCTTCTTCGCACGGGGCATGCATAAAATATGCGAACTTATAAAACCAAAGAGCGTAAAGGCAACAATGTTCGAACGGTAACCGACTCTACAGGGTGCAGAAATTATTAAAATGTTCTGCAAGGCAATCTTCTACAAGTCTTCTTCCGCTTTCGCTTTTTGTCGAGCTGCAATAAGTAGCAAATTATTTCTTGAAGAGGATTTTTGTGATCAACACTGGCAAGTACTACCAGCTAACTAAGCGGCATTTATTGCTACAGTTTGGTAAGGGTTTAATCAAGGATGTAGACGGCTGAATTAACCACACAATTATTTTTCCATGTTAAAGGAATGCTGTTCTATCTCACGACAATATAACTAGCTTGGGTTCTCGCTAGATGGTTTGTTTAACATGAGGTCACTCATAAACATACCACTGTCCCTGACATAAATCGATGATTTCAAGTTAAACACCCTACCTTTACCACCACCACAAACGTTATAAATTAGGACGCAAAACACCAGCCCGAAAGCCAAAGCCACTCTCATTTTACCGGCGCTTCAGGCCTTCTTTCAGTTTCAAGTGTTTCAATGTCAATCCTTAGAATTAATCGCCTATTCGCTTATCACGTTGGCATCTCTTGTATTCGTTTAGAAATGCATTCAAAACATGGAATTTAGTTTTAACAATGACTGGTGGAAATTGAAAAACAATAACAGGTAAGACAAGCTTTATCCAAAATAACAGTAGTGACAAATCCAGGGTTTTTGAACTTGAGACCCCATTTTTTATTGAAATGGAATATGAATACAATCAGAGACTGGCTCTTTGCTTAGCTATTGCAAAAGCGGGTGTCTTTCTGACCTTTTCTTTTGTACTAAATGACGTGACAAAACATTCAAACAACACTACTGATTAGCCATTAAGCCCACAAGAACAAACGATTGTTCTGATATTTATGTTGTTTGCCGGCCTTGCTCGGTCCGTATTGAGAAAAACTGTGCCCGAGGTCTTTAACATGGACATTTCGGAGCGGTCCGTACTCGGGGTCAGGACGGAAAACTCCGGCCGGACCGCTGGAGCGCGCGCGATTCGCCAATCAGATTCAAGGATTTAGGATTCGAGACCGCTGAGAAGCTGGAGAAAAATATAAAATGATTTAATCAATGAAGTTGTCATAACTGTTTTGAACCATAGGCTCGGTGGCCCTTCGGGAGACAACCGGTAAATCAATTAAGTTTCGTTTCTCGGCAAATTTTTGCCGAAAGCACCGGAAGAGTTCCTGATTTTATTATCCAATCAGTTATTTTAACGTCAGCTGACGTCATCAGGTTACATAACCTTACTCAGAAAAACTGCTGGCTCATCAGATTCCAGATTCAAATAATGACGATGCTTCAATTCTCTGATCCTTCAAGTCGAGTTTCTTGCTGAAAAAGCATTTTTCGTGCTGGAGGGAAGGTACAAAGAACCAACGTACTTTGTCCATGGTTTTCCCCATTATTGTTCAATATTATTTTAATAGCCCCCACTGAAAACAAATATAAAGAAAATCAAAATTCTGTTTTGAACCCACAGGAAACCCAATTTGAGAGAAATCCAGTGTGACAAACCAGGCCACGACAGCCGTGACAGCCACGACAACCTGATATGGATTTCTTATGAGTTCAAGCTAAGAGCCTCTTACACATTTATCCTCCAGGACAATACCGCCCAAATGCGTTAGTGTTATCATAATCGCGAGTGTTATCATATTTCCGCCGTTATATCCATTATTCGGTTTCAGTATTATCAGTTTTCGCTAATCTTGCGTGCATTAGCGTGCCTTAAGAAATTTGTCCTGCTCTGAAAAGGAACTACTAAGGTTGTAAAAATATTTTCATAGCCAAATAAGCCGGAAGGATAAACGAATGCTGAAATTAAAATGAGATGTGTTGGGGAGAAAACATCAATGGCCCTCTCTCTTGCGTAGCTAGCGGCAAGCAAAATAATGCGAAACCGCCAGTGACCAGGGAAATAGTCTTCCTTTGTCAACCCTTCCATCGAGATGTATGCGGTAGTTTTACTGTTGAAAGATTTTTCCGGGTAGATCTTTTGCTAGTCATGCTGTTTTCATATTTTTGTAGATAATCTCGATTGAATCCAACAGGGTTAAAATGTCAAAAAGAATTAACAAACAACTGATACGAGATGAATGCTGCTATCGCGTGTTTTCCTTTGTTTTGCATAGGTAATGCATTTTACTTGAGCTGATATCACGAATTTGAGTTTGTTTAAATTGCATTATTTCTGTTTGTTTATACATTCTGCAATCCCTGCGACTATTAAAATTTGACAGTCTTGTGTGCGTGTGTGTGGCAAAGATGTTTTTGTGCCGATAAGTTTGATCAAACATTCAACATATGACAGGAACGTCCACTAGTTCGATCAAGCGGAGGTCGTTGTATCGGGTGATTATTCTGTGCAAGGCCTTAGAAGCTGTAGAAGTACTGGCGCCAACTGAACTTTGAATGTTGGACTGATAAGGACAAAAGCTAATTACTGATATCATTGGCATTTAACGAATTTAATATCTAACATTGTTTGAAATGTTTTACATGAACATGACTTGTATATGTACAGCTCGTCGATCTGCAGACGAGAGACTTATTTAGTCCCATTTACAGGGTTGAGTAAATATCCAATCTACTAGACAGCTGACTAGAGGAACTGTTGTGCACTCGGCACTCTGAGTTACACTTATTCTTTGAACAACAAAGGCTCAGAGAGATTACCAGGGCACCCAGGTCAGTGGTTCTCACAGCAGGATGGTTATCGGCGGCCAAGTAAAGATCGTGCACAGTGATTTTTCGTTAACACAGCAGTACTAATGAAAAGTACACAAAATATTTTTCCACACACAAATATTGCAGGTTGCTCTTCTTGTTTCTGCACTGTCCTGGGAATTGAAGTCTCACGGCCGGACTTCTTCATCTCATTTTCCGCTTGACCTCAATCTACAATAACAAGAGACCGAGTCATCGTCTCTTCACAATATGTGAGATTTAAAGTCACAAAATGCGTTACAAATATTTCGCTAGGGCTTTCCACAAGTTGCTTGAGAGTTCCCAAAAAGTTGCTCGAGATTTCCCAAAACGTTGCTCAAAAGTTGCTCCAAAAAAGTCAAAAGTTATCAGTGGCGGATCTAGGGGACGTGCCCGGGGGCCCCGGCCCCCCCTTATTTTGGGTAAAAAAAAAATAAGAAGTCACAGAATGAAGAAAAGCCGACAGGGCAAGTAAAACAAACCACCTCCCCCCCCCCCCCTCCCCACCCTCCTTAGCTCAAGGTCTGGATCCGCCACTGGTTATAGTTCGGGAAACAGAAAGAAAACAAAAGCAAAACCTTCACCGAGCTCCGAGCTCTCCTGAAAATTATTTCGGTATAAAGAGGGTAAAAGGTCCCTGGAACCTGGATCAGCCTGCTTATTTATCAGTCGTTTAAGCCTGTTTATTCGTTGGCCGGCGCCCCTTAATTCAATAACGGCTTGATGTTACGTAACAAACACCTTTAAGAGTTTGGATGAGAAATTCTCTTTAGTCCCAAATGTGCGTGAAAATAGAGCAATTAATGTAAAAATAAGCCTCACTTACCTCAGCATTATCTTTGTGTTTGTTTGATGCAATTTGGGCGCAAGTTGTGTACGTGTCCAGTTAAGACACGGGTTCGTGGCTTTATACTGGCCGGTTTTTATTGGGTTCAGTTTTTCTGTCTATGAATTGAACAGGTTCGACACGAAATTTTTCAAGGTCGTTGTTCCGGCCACGAAACCCGTCTAAAATGCCCACAGTTTGCGCCCAAATTGCATAAAAGATACAAAGACAACGCTTCGTTGAGGTATAAGTGAACTTTATTTCACTCTATGTCGAATTTCCCTGTCAAAGTCAGTATAACGCACTCGTTACGTAACATTAAATCAACAGTCGTATTCTGAGCTTTGGTCTCCTGTGATTCGTTTGTCCATGACATTCTCCAGGAAAGTTCCTTCTTCGGAGTGAGCTTGGATTCAACAACGTCTTGGTATTTCTATAGTCAACAGAATCATTTTACATAGCTTCTCAGTTTTCGTGAGAATAAAGCTACATGAAATAATTTACGAAAGCCATTCAATATCCTCGTATTGTTCAAATAGTCTGACATAAGGAGACGACAGAAGTTCACGCCTTTAGTGACTGACATGTATTTTAAACTTTAATTATTATTTTAGTCTGTCTGCATAGCTCAATGTTTGAACTCAATTTGATAGCCAGATGATAGGTTACGTAGATTAGCGGTAATAATTAGACTTCGCAAAGACCGTGCAAATTGAACCTTCGGTGCAAGTAAACACTGCACCCCGCACTAAGCACAGAGAGTAAAATTGCAAACAACATTCCCCTGAAGTCAATCAATAGGCATACGTTTCTTTCATGGTAAAGGCTACTAAATGTGACGATAGCTATGTGTTTGCCCTCATGCAAGCCTGCTACATTTTAGTTTATTTCATCAGTCCGGAACGTACAACAAAAAAGAAACGACAACAAAAAAATTGACGGGTCCAAAGTTTACCAAGGTCGATCCTCGCCTTCCGTAATCTAAATATTTGTTTTATATAATCTCGTTTACCAATATATACTAAAGCTCTCCTTCCCTTGCTTTGGCAACCGAAACCGGCAACAGCGATGAGTGAAATTTCAGTCTGTATTTGCACGCTACAATATCAAAGACTGTGAGCAGTCCCTCTATTTTTGGCGTATATATAAAAATATCCCTTACAAATCAGTGGCTGCCGACTCGTTTTTGATTTGATAATTCAAAAGAACTTTTACTCTCAAGAGGGTTAAGCGATACAAAAGAATTTTTAACTGGCAGCCGTTTATGAAAAGGGGCTATATAGATCGATGGTGAAACCGCCGCCATCTTGAATTATTTTTGGCGGGAAAACCGGAAAGAGAACAAATCTTGTACTCTAAATTTCTGTCTTGATATCGCGTGAGCCATAATATTATAGTTAATTAGACTTTATATCGAAACACGGGCATCGCCGTTATTTCCCGTTTAAAAAAAGGCTATAGAACAAAGGAAATATTTCCGTCCATCGTTTCAGTTGGTGAAAACTGTATCGATTTTTTTCCACTGACAGTATATCTAATGCGAGCAAGCGAAAATATCTAGGAAGTGGAGGACAGTAATGATCTAAACGAACACACAAAAATCTTTTGTTCAGGTCAGGCACGCCGATATTGTGACGTGAAAGACAATTGAACCGATAGCATATAAAGTTTTCAAACTTCAACATCCGATGTGGGCTTTTCATTTGGTTTGTTTGCTTTGGGGGTTGATCGGGAAAAAAGATGATCGTTCAGACGTTATGGAACTGACAAGAATTTGTTACGGATTTCAACGTGCTTTATGGAAATGAACTATTTAATTTGTAAACAAATCACCCACGCAGATGTACTGTTGTGTTAAGTCATAGCAACTATTGTTATTGCGCTTGCGTCACTACCGTGTCGCAATCTATCGCAATGAAGAATTGAATAAAAAAGTGCTTTTCAGTTCGTGCTATTTCGTGCATTTTCCATAAAGTTCGTTCTACACGAAACAAAGTAAAGGAAACAAAGCATTGGTATTCTAGTTCACTCTTTATCTGTTGGTTTGAACTTTAGAACAACTTTATTTATAGTTTTTAATTGTCAACCAGCTTAGATACAGGGATTACACAACTCAAATTCTAATCTTGACAACTGAGTAACAGTTGACATTTCTGAACGAGTAAACTTGCAAATTAATTACAATAGTGTTTTTGGAACTATGCCGAGAATTTTGCGCAACATTTCACAACAACACTTTATCTCCATTAGTTGGTTTGCAGTCGTGTGTAGTAAAAGAAAACTTTTCTTTTCGATACATGCGTGACTTACGAAACTGATGAAACTGGAAAGTTATTTTTCACGTAAGCGAGCGAGGAATTTGGCATCAAAGATATGTCATTGAATTGAAGATGATTTGTAATTGAACGGTAATCCTAATTTTGACTCTTTCTGGCCCAGTGGTCACGAGAAATTGACTCTTCTAATTCAGTTAAAGTGGTGTTATGTGGTTCAAGAAGAAGTTTAATTTAGGGAAAATGTGTTTTTTTTCGTCAAATATCGGACATTCACGCTCTTGGTCAAACCTCTTGGTGAAGCATACACGACAAGCGTGTACTGTTCCTATACAAAGCGTTGACACGTTATCCAATCAGCGTTCGCCCCAATGTCATGGCTGAACACGCACATATAAAACACCTTCGTCTTATAAATGATCCTACGCAGCAAAACGCAGCAATCACTTAACAAAAGACTGACGCTAACTTGATGTTAACTTGTTTTCGAAACAGCGTTCCAACAATGCGTTGCCAGAAACTAACTTTACTTCTGTTCTTGATTTTTTCGTTCTACTCTTTTGTACTTTCGCATGAACTTCCGAAGCAAGGGCACGATCACTACAGTTTTAAAGTGCTACAAGAAGCTGTAAATGGCGACTCGCTTATGCCTGATGATGTTGAAAGACTCCTTTCCAAGCTTCGATTCTGGAACTGTTCCGATAACAATGGAAAAACGGATAACAGAAAGGTAAAGTACACTTTTGCGCTGTGTCATAGATAGAATAAGTACAGTTTTAACCTTGCGGCTTATACAAAGTGTACCGCGCTTTGAAATAGACCTTTTGTACGCGAAATCGTTCCCCGATGGGCAACAAACATCATACCATCGCTAGATATAATTTTCCTTGTTCCAAAAAGCATGCTTTCGAAACGAAACAGGAGGGACATCAAAATCAACAGCGGGAGACAGCTGACCCTGAAAGATCGCTAGGTATTTACTGCGTAGCACGACGACAACACTCACTGCTTCCACAAACACGCGGTCTCTTTTGATTTTGCCTTCACTGTGGTCTTTGTTCTCTCTGTTAGTGCCTTGATTCGTCTGAGATCTACAGTTTCGCTGGATCGTCACCTTCAAATCTTCTAAACGCCACACACTTCGCTCAAGTGAGCCCTTTGATTGTTTACTGCTTGCTCCCAACGCCTGAAAAGAACCCTGGTCGATGTGAGGTTTCTCCCAAGAACCCAAGCGAACTTTTCAACTCGTTCGCAAGGAATTTCAGTCAACATGGCGATCAGGGAAATATCACTCACGAGGCGCTGGACCGCATCCTGGAGGAAGTCAACGAGACTCTCGGGCAGTTTTTAACCCAGAAAAAAGTAAGATTAATGAAGAGATTTCAAGGGATCTGAATTTTTTAATCATGTACGAATGATACATATAAAGCTTATGCTTTTAAGCTTAATGCTGTTTTAATAATTAAATTCTTGAAACTTTGGACTCGCTCGTGAGTCGAAATTTTTTTCCCATAACCCTCAGATATATTTTTATCAATATGTGTATCACATGACTCCATAGATATGGGTAATGGCTCGTAATCTTCTTGTGACGTCTATGTCTTCTGTGATTGCAATTCGAGTACGGAACGACTCATGGAAGCGTTGTCAGTAGTCTTTCATGTCTCCTGGTTTTCACATTGTTCTTAAGCTTAATTATTATGCCCTTGTTACGTCCGGAGCAATCACGTAAACTGGTAAAGCGTTAAAAATTGCAAGTTGCTTTGAAAGTGGTCTGACTTTAAGAGGTGCTTTTGAAATAACTTAATTATTAGCCCTGCTTTGTCTGCGTTTACAATGTATGAACTTGAGGCTGCATTCTGCGTCTGTTATTTTAATATTGACAAATTATTGCAAGCGAAACTTGTGGCGCTGCCTGAGTTGGCTGTCTTGTGATTCAGGATTACTGAGCACAAACAACAGCTTCTATATTTATAAGTCTGAGTTATTGTAAGTGTCAGTTTACTGGCATGCCAAGAAGTGATAGATAAAAGATATGTGCTTCTTAAGCTAGAAATAGATAACTGTGGATAACTTGGCTAAGGATAGGGGAGTGGGGTTACGCACTAGCAGGAAACTGGAAGGAAAGTCTTATGGGGGTGGAAGGACAGTCAGTGGGACACTGTATATTTACTCGGCTATGGACTCTACAATGTCGACTTAACAGTACCTTATCTAAATATATCTACATATCTTTATATTCCCATATTCTCTCTTCATTTATCTATATACTGGCCTACATGCTGTCAATTAAATGATAAAGACATGAACATCCAAAACCTTAAAATAATGCAACATAAGAGATATTTGTAAACTGAAGTGAAGCTGACTCATTTGTAATCCAGGTACAGAAATATATCATTAATTTACACAGCTGTAGAACATATGCTTTTTGAGTGGGATTTTATTATCAAAATATTATCATTGGTAAATAACCTTTTGTTAAACTTGACAAGTTGTACGATAAATCTGCACTCCTGATTACACCTTCTCAACAAGTTTGTATGTGTATCTGTCATTAATGATGCAATGTCTTAGCCTTGAGAAAGGTTTTAGCACTTTTAGGGTGGGCGTCAGAAAGTTGTAGACAAAGGATCAAGACAGATTTGTGAGGAGGTTTTTAATACTGTCTGTATTAAACTGAAATGCTGAAAGTAGGATCTTCCAGCATCTACATTTCAAAATTTTCTGGGAGAGGAATATCCCCAGAACCCCCCTAGGAGGCTTGCGCCTTCAGTGGTCAAAAAGTAGAATACCACGTACTTTCATATTTAGGACGTCTTCTTGAAATATTGTTGACAGCAATGTTGATACTCCTTCATGGGTTCAAATCATTTACTATATGTCAAGATATTCATATTACTAAGGTTGGCAAAATTATAGCTCCTGCTAGGTTTTGAAGATGGGAATTTTTTTTATAGGAGAGCAAACCACAGAATGTCTTGGATTCAACGAAATAAATCTTAAAATTAATATGTTAATGTGACCTGGCAGAAATATGGTGATGAGTCATAAGTTGAACATCTGCAGTCTAAGTAATACAAGACAGTTTTTTTTCTTGCTTTTTAAGATAAAACTGGTAATGATCAGACGCAACAGTTATGTGTACTGTTTTGAACTACAGAAGCATCTGGCCAATCTCTTTCAACCAAAACTTAAGTTAATTTTATTTCAACCAATAAATGCTAGAGAATACAAAGAGTTGAAATAAGCAGTTTCTATGAAAAATGGAGACTTGATTAGGCAATCTGTGTACATACTTTTGTCTCCCAATAACACAAATGATTAGAAATTAAACTTGGCCTAGCAAATGCCACAATGAAAGAAAGTATTTAGTAGACATTTAGTATTCTGCACATAAAGTGCGGCTTGTTGAAATATTTCAACAGCTCTTATCTGAAACACTGCCAAAAGTCCCGAAGTTAAATGTAGGCAGTTAAACTTATTTAATTCTACACCAAAATATGCCTGATTTCAATGAAGGTACATACTTGGCATGTCTCTTGCATATTTCTGATGACTGATTTGAACAACTTTTATGCTAAAAAAATATTGGTCATATTATGTCCATGTTCCTTCTTCATTGTCTTTTCAATGTCAATGTCTCTACCCAGGGGCAGTAAGCAATTAACTGTGGTCCACATGGAACTAAATGTTTGCAGAAAATTTAAAACAACACCTGCCCGTAAAACAAGTTTGTTAACTGAAGGTATCTACTAAAAGGGAGGTTAGTTAAGGGTGACTTAACCACCCTTGGTGCATGTAGGGCTTCGGGGAAGATAAATTGGTTCTACAGTTGCTGGGATACAGACTGAGGAATGTTATGGTGCTCACACCTGATTTGGTTCGTGTTTGTTTGAAAATAGAGAACCAAATACCTGTCTCTCATCAAGTGGTCAACTCTTGCCTTACAAGAGAAAAAAAACCTGTTGGTGGAGCAAAACAATCCTACAGATATTGCTGTAGAGACTTGCCCTTGGTATAGGATATTTTGGGTAAAATCTTAGCCATATGTAAAGTAGAGGAGGCCGCTAAAGACCTTGTGCATTATGGATCAAAAACTAACTAAAGGAACTTTGGAGACTGTCTCATCCGTCATGGGTCAAAACTCACTAACTCCCTAGGGTGAACAAAACTCATCAATTCACCAGAGAAACGACAGCTTCAACTTTTGACTTGCACGTGATCAGGTCATTTACCTGGAAACAATTTGCATTGCCAGCTGGTGTCAAGCAGATATTTTTTCGCAGTTGTTTTGAGTTGGGAGTTTTTTGAGTTCCCCTCGGCTTCACCACAGGGAACATTGAGGGTCTGAGGGAAAAAAAATTCACTGTTTCCCTTTGGGCCAGTCATTAAGTGCCTAATAATGTATTCTTTTATGTTTTTGTAGTGTTTCTCTGCTGAAAGCATCTTTGAGGAGCTTGAGGAGGAACATCATGAGGAAGAAGAGGGACATGGTCATGAAGAAGGACATGATCACGAAGAAGAAGAAAAGGCTCTTAATCAAGAAGAGTTTGAACAGGCCTGTGCCAGCATTGTACTACATCTAGTGCAAGGATTCTGTATTGAGGAAGGACATGGGCATAATGAGACGGAGTCCTCTCTGCCCTCAAGAGAATTCTTTATCAAAGATCTTTTCAAGGATAAAAAGCATCTATCTGAAGAGGACTTGGAAGAAATTTTGAAAATTCTTGGCGTTGGTAATGCTGCGAAATCTCATGAGGGCGACAGTCACGAGGGCGACAGTCATGATGACCATGATCACAGACGCAGAAGGTCAGCTGGGTCAAACTTGCTGTGGCAGCGTGGATCAGGGGCGCCTCACAGCGTCCATCGTCGTGCAGTTGATGATCATGGTCATGGTGAAATCAATGGTGCAAGTGGCAGTGTAAGTTATGTTGGAGAATAATTTACCTGATAACAGTTAATGATGAATAAACTTTACTGACTGGATTTTTACACACCAGAATCCCAGAGATAAAACTAAGCACCTTGTAACTTTACCTAACTAAGAGACAGGCATTTAGTTTGTTAAAAAAGTATATGACATACTTTTTCAAGGGAAAAATAAAAATAAAATATATGATTACATTTGCCATTAAATTTTCAGTGTTATTCTCTGGATGACATGCTGACAGTTTTTGACGTTGACCACTCAGTTGGTGCAGACATGTTTGACTTCAAGGAACTTTGCCCTGCATTTATTCAACAAGTCAAAAGTGGAGCTTGCAAAGAATCAGGCGAAACAGAAACTGAAGTAGACAAGGACATGGGAAAAAGTAAGTTCAACTTGTTGATGCAGAAAGGGGGGAAGGTCCCTCAAAATATATGTGTAGACATCTCACAGAATTTGGTTGTGTACTACAGTATTTGCCCAAAAATTCCAGAAATTTTTATCAGAATGTAAATGGGAAGACAGTAATGTTTTGTCTTGACCAAGCAGAAAATTTCTGAAATAAATGGGGTGTCTTGAAAGGTAGTCTGAAATTTCCAACTGAAATATCTGAATGGAAAATGTGCTTACCATTTACAATTCGTCACCAGTTCCAGCTGCTATCTTGGAATTATGTTCAGGTTGAACTCATCTTAGGCTCTTGGTAAATTGGGGGTTGTTAAGTTAATGGTAAATGGCCAATCTGAACAGAACTTACCATCAGGGATTTGTGGTTACCATTTGCACAAACAGTTGACGAACCTGTATCTCCGCATAAATGGCAAACAAACTTTGGGTCAAATTTTTAATATCTTTCCATCTTGAATTTTCTTGTGCCATGGCTGAATGGAGACAAAATTTCTTTCTTAAGACCAATAAAGCCACTGGCTCTAAAAATATCTCTCTATTCCTCAGATTTAACATTTTCCAGTCCATTTAAAGCTTTCAGACCAATTCAAATGTAGACACGTTCACACACTCTCTGGGAATCAAGAAAATTGCCTGCCCCACGGACTAGGGGTGCTTATCTGTTAATTATTTGGCTTGTTGTTGTATCAACAGTTTGGGGTTATGGTTTTCTCTCTGTGACCATTATCAGCCTCACTTCTCTGGTGGGCGTGGCTACTATTCCTTTTTTTGGAAAGAAAATGTACAAGAAAATCCTGGCCACATTGGTTGCACTTGCTGTGGGAACACTTGCAGGAGACAGTTTACTTCATCTTTTGCCACATGTATGGACAAGTTTGTTATAGAATATTTGTATAGGTAATCATACGGTTTCGAGTTCAATTTGGAATTAATTTTTACGAGTGAGGTTTTCAAAAAGCTGAAATTGCACGAGCCGCTTCGGCGAGTGCAATTTCAGCTTTTTGAAAAACTCACAAGTGCAAATTAATTCCAAATTGAACGAGAAAAACTGTATGATTACTTATTAATAATATAAACATGAAAAAATTCGCATGGAGGAAGTGCCGGAAGATCTTTCTTGAAGCCATTTCTTTCTCATTTGAGAAAACTTTTTTCAAAGTTTCAGCACAAAATTTTCATCATCATTTTACGCGATATCATTTTCTTAGGAAAGTTGCTATTTTCTTTCAGTCAATCATTATCCAGAATTTCAATGTGTAATTTGCACTGGTGTTACACTTTTTGAACTGATGTTACACTTTTTGCATTGGTGTTACACTTGAACTGCACTGCTCTTAGCCAATCAGAATTGAGTAATTTTTTCATGTGTATTATTAATTGTGTTATAAATTATTGTTTGGTTGAATTTTTTACATACACAAGGTAATTGTATTGTAAACATGTATACTAAACATGTTTGTGTCAATAAAAAACAAAACAAAACAGCAATAGAAAAACAGAATTTCTTCAGAAGAAATGAATCTTGTCTATTGTCTCTAGTAATACTTGGTACTTAACTTGACTGCTGATTGTTGCCTTGCGCCAATCTCAAGACTTGTTTGTTTTCATGCAGGCGTTTGGGCTTCATGCACATGAAGACGAGGGTGGTGCTCATGGCCATGACAGTCATGAAGAAGAAGATAACAGTTTTATTTTTAAGGCATTGGTTGTGTTGGCATCTATTTATGGATTCTTCCTGTTTGAAACTGTGATGCATTTGGGTTTGAAGAGCAAGATTGGTGAACATGGTGGCCACAGTCACATTGATGTTGAGGTCAGTTCATTATTGCTGTGATGATTTGATTTAGTGCCTTAGACATTTACTTTACTTTACTTTGGGAGTGCCAAGGCAGGTTTTTATTACAGGTGGGGTACTTATTGGGAACTGATTTTTATTTCCTTATTGATACAGTTGTAAAAGTGTACACGACAGTTCAAATTGTTATTTATGGTTAGTGGTATTGTTGGGCGAGGATCAGAGTGTTTCAGCAAGAAAGGAAGCAGAATGAACTGATGAATACATGTGAATGCATGCGATACACGCATGAATACACGTGTTTGTGCTGTTCCTATCATGCTGAAACAATTTTAGCTGCAGTCAAGCTACCATTACCCGTAATTCCTTTCAATGTTGTAACCTACTCTTATATGCTTTTGTAAGACAGTTGATGTAT
Organism: Orbicella franksi; assembly: GCF_964199315.1. Classification (NCBI taxonomy): domain Eukaryota; kingdom Metazoa; phylum Cnidaria; class Anthozoa; order Scleractinia; family Merulinidae; genus Orbicella; species Orbicella franksi. The sequence continues at coordinate 32,261,570 of NC_138149.1, read as the reverse complement.
ACATCTAAGCAAGTGAATCTGTAAAACAGAACTCAGAGTGATCTTTCATTTACTCCTGCTAATTTGATACAGTCAGTGCTGTCACCAAATTTGATGCCTCTGTCTTGGAACTTTTGCAATGACGAGAGTGCTCATTAGTTAAGGGTCTTGGTTTCTTTAAAGCCTGTTCAAATGGAACTGATTCCCACTCAGACTTAAGGCACTTTGTTGTCCAATATAACTTTATACTTCACTAAACAGAGAGTCAATATGTTTCATGACTGGTGATGTTGGTTTTGCAAGTGGCGCTGTTGTTATTTAAGAAACGTGCCTCCAAGTTTAGAGTGACAAAAAAAATTTGTGATCATTTTAGGAGTGGTTTCGCTAAGGGCCATGAGCCAGGCAAATTGACCAACTGGGAGGATGATTTTTTTTGCCTGGTTTGACCATGTACAGGAAAGTTTTTCTTATAACGAAATTCTTTTCAACAAGTTTTGCTGGCCTGTAAAAAGCAGTTACCCTCCTGCTGGAAACGTTAATGAAATGCCTGTTTTAGGCAAGGTTTAACTGCTCACCAATTAATACAGAAATTGTCATTTCTTCTTTAAATAGAATATAAGTATGGTTTTGTTTAACATAACAAAAAGAATCTATTAGTGCCCTATTATTGTTCAGCAGCATTAGTCATTTTCGAACAAAAGCCAAATAAATGAAATACTTCCTTTGATTGACAGTTATTTCCTTGTAGCACAATGACTTATTAAAAAGTTATCTAATGATGAACATTTACATTATTGTGACGACTTCCTTACCTGCTGAGATCACCAGCAAGGAATCGATGGGTTGGGAGAACATTAAGATATTGGGACCAGGCTGAAATTTTGGTTCCCAGACATTTGTCATTAAACCTGACCCTAAGTTAACTTTCTGTTTTCTTGCCAGTGCAAATAATAACATTTCCAACCCACACAACCTCTTGCTAGTTTATAAACTTACGATACGTGATAAAGGACGGATTGTTAACTACACAGCCATAGGCCGAGCACGGTTCTTGCTCTGCATGGGATTTATTTTTTTCTTTAGTTTTGTTGGTGACCAGACCCAAACTTCTGCTCAGCCAAATCGTCAGTGGGACTTTGAAGCATGCAACCTGTGATGTTTATTTGCCAAAAGCTGTTGAAACATTAATACACGGAAAATGTTTTGGATATTGTTTTCTTTATTGTATGTAAAATATGTTTTCTTTTGGTTTTATTGAAGGGTTTTATTCAAAGGGAATATTAAATACACTAAAAATAGGTGTTACATCAGCCATGGAATGTGCTGATGCTGCAGCTTTTACTTTCGCTAGGTGACAAATATGATCTTGCTTACTTCGCAAGTTTATTTCGGCAGAAGCAACGGTCATTAATTTATTTGCAATTTTGCAAGTATTTCTTGTGGTTTTAGACAACTGAAGTGAATTCTTTGGCTGTATCATCGAAGCGAGTTAAAAGATTTGAAGGAAAATTAAATATTTGCTGAGATAAACAAGAGCATGCCAGAACTTGCAGCGTTTATGTCAATGCTAGGGGAAAAAACACAACCCTTCTAAAATTAGCCGTGGATAGCGTAAACCGCGGATTGTGTGACTCGCATGCCTATTTCACTTGTCCTTTACTCATAGCACAAACAAATTAAATGTTGACTTTTATGGAAGAAAGCTGTTTATTAATAGCGTCATTAATAGCGGGATACTCGTTTCCTTTTTGTGTAATTTATGGGCATGTCCTGAGCGAACTTCCAGATTAAGACCATTATGTCATCATAGATTTTACAAAGGCTAAGAGCGATGGTGCAATAATACAGTTTTTGTTGATCAAGTGATGTGGTGTCTACAGTAATCAATGAAACATCAAGGACTGCTTTGGAATGTGCACTGCGTCGCGACTGTAGTGCTAGGAAAACAGTTGAATTTTAAAAGTGCAGTTGTAAGATCTAAAAGATCTTCTTGTTTATGTTGGTTTTGAAAAGCTCTTACTATTTTATATATCCAGATACTGATTGAAAGTAGAGTTTGTATTCAATGTATGGATGTTACAACTAAATAAAATGTTCTATTCTTGCATGGCAGACAAAGAGCATTTCTTATGAGAGAATATTAGCTGGTAAAATGCTGGTTTTTTTTGTCTGGCTATTTGCATTGTCCTAATGGATTTAATAATAGAATTGATCGATGTTGCTCAAATTATGGCGTGTATGCTTCACTAAGCAAATGTAAAGTCAAGCGGGCAGTGTATGCTCTCTTACAAGAACTAGAAACATTCTTTTGCATGCGTCAATTACATGTAGATCACACACCTCATTGAAATCAAAGTGCAACATAAATTATTGTCAAAACTAGTCATTTATGAATGCTCAAACAAATAACGAAGTATTACATTCACCATGTGGAAATTTTCTGTCTAACTTCTACATTATTCGAAATGAAACTTTATGCAAATTTGACTGCTCCATTGGGCTTTCCAAGATCAAAACAATTTTATGCATTCCACATTCCAAGTTTGAAATAACAGTTGTCTTCATTTTGTTTATTAAACTTAAGATTCCAAAATTCTCTGGCCCTAATCCTCTGCAAACAATAACACAAACACACTTGCAAGTAAATTTATTTTAATTGATGAATTATTATTATGCTATATAATAAAATGTTTGGGCTACAAGCTCTACAGTTCATGTAGAGTTGATGATGTTCTTTATTCACTTTACCTGTTTGCTTGATAATCTATGGATTATCCAAGGAGAAGAAGCATGGTGATCAATTTTATTAGTAGTTCAATATTGTTGCAATAGTTGTACTGGCTGTTAGTTTAAAATCTGATAGAAACTTAAATGTTTTGGGGTACGTTTTTTGTTTGACAGCTCCCCGGTCCTTCCAGTCGACACATGAGCTTCAAAAAGCAGAGGAGGTGTTCTAAGTTTGAACATCATGAAGGTGCCCCTCCCGTTGCTAAAAGTGATGAAAAACCACCCATGGAAAATGGTGACATTGTTTTGACAAACGTGGTAAGTGGAATCTCCTCTCCATTTTTTGCCCTTGGCTTGTCAGTGTGTTTTATTGTTTTTGACATGGGCAGGGGATCAGGGGACTGCGGGGGTGCATATTTAGAACATCTACATTTGCTGCTCTTAGCCTGGTTGGTCACCAGTAGCACATATAACTGTGTAGGTTAGTCTAACCTGGAAGTTTCTGGTGCGAGGCTGAATACAGTACTGATCAGAAGAAATCTAACAGGGAACGCTTGACAAAATGCGAACTGTTTCCGTTCCACACATGTTCCCATTCCCGTTCTGTATCTGTTCTATATCCATTCCGTATCCATTCCGTGTGCATTCCGTATCCGTTCCGTATCCGTTCCGTATCCGTTCCGTATCCATTCCGTATCCATTCCATATCCATTCTCTATCTGTTCTGTGCTGTTCCGTTAACGTTCTCTTAGTGTTCGATTGGCAAGCATTCTGGGAACTCGTTCAGAAGAACAAGGTTTCCAAGAACTCAGTGGTGCACAGTACTGACAAAGAGCCAAAGCGAGCATTTTGTGATACTTTTAGTGATGTTATTAACGTTATCGTTGCTGATTCTTCCGCAAAGTTGGGGAACAATACCATAGTAAAGGTCAACCAAGACATCGATGTTTTGTTTTGTTTCTCTTCACGAGGAAACCTTTCAATCCAAGTCTAACTTGACTTGTCCATCCATTACCTTATTTGGACATAACTTGGGCTTGTTGACAATAATAAAATGGCCGCGATGAACAGGAAAGCAAGGAAGATGCTTGCTAAGTGCGTGTAAAAAGAAAAAAAGAGACATAACATGATTCATTTTGTAATTTTCTCAAGATCGCCTTTCTGGACAAAAATTGGACGAACGTGTATTTAAAGTTGCATTGTTTCCAAATCCTTGGTAAGCACTCTGATAGCGTAACTTACTAGCATGTGTTCTGAAGATGAACCCTTTTGAAACCCGGTTTCACCCAAATTGCCATGTTTCATAAGACGTGTTTTTGTATGGAGTGTCACAAATGCTTTTTCCATTTTTGCGATTCGTAACAGTTCCATATCCGTTCCATTTCCGTTTGGTATCCGTTCTGTATCCATTCTGTTCCCGTTCCGTTCGCGTTCTCATACCTGTTCTGTATCCATTCTATACCTGTTCACAAACATATCCCTGTTAGGTTTCTTCTGATTGGTACCGTAATGAACCCTGAAAGTAAAAGTGATTTAATAACAAATTTGAAGTTAAAGTAGCTTGTTGTGATAAAATAGTTAAATTTGTAAATAACATAATAAATATATAAAATATGTTTATTTGGACACAAATTATGTTCAAGTATTCTGTTCTATGTAAGAATTAGACAGACTCAAATTCAGTCTAAAATTGGAAAAAACCCGACCCTTCAGCTTTGTGTCAGTTCTGCGTAAAATATTGTTACTAGCAGAAATTCCTATTAATGACAAACATTACACAATCTATGAACTATGATGTTATTATATGGCTGTGGCTCACAAGGACTGGGAACTACTGAATTCATGAATTTGATTGGCTGAAATCGATATTGAAAGCGGTCTAGATTTTCCCATCTAGACCAGTATTGTTTGCAATTAAAAAGTTGCAGACTAAAATGCAAAAATATTGACTATTTTCTTCTAGCAATATTTATTTATGGAGGGCCAAAATGCCTGATGAGAAAAAAAGTAAAGAGGATGAGAAAACTTTGGCAGAATTCAGCTCTTTGCTGTTTGCAAGCAAAATGTCAGTTAGTACAAACCAGTTACATTAAACAAAATAAATTGTTCTTGTTTGCCACATAATAAACATCTTATTAACCGAGCTTAGTCGGTCTGGAGAATCTTGACCTTGGTCGTGTGTACAGATCTCACTGCATTCGGTCTGTACTCACGACCTCGGTCAAGATTCTCCCATACAGACCTCCTGCTTGGTTAATAAGAGCTAAATATTAAATGTTCATCTTCTGTTGCTTAAGGAAGGTCCTATGGGAAATTATAACTCCAGTCCGACATGTACATTTCATTCTCACTGTGTCTATGAACATGTTTCCAGTACAGATACTGAAGGGGGTGAATGTGAGGTAATGTAGCATAAAATAATATCAACTGAAGCTTCTTGCAATATTAACAATAACCAGACTGTTCTTTTCTATCTAAGGCTGCAACTAAGTCTAAATACTGCACATTAATTATGTTCAGGAATGTGTGATTTTAATTGATGAAATTTCTTAATGTTAAGAAACTGAATTGTAATAGCTTTAAATACAGTGGGACCTTGTTAATATGGTCACCAACGGCCCATGGGCATATTAACAGAGTTGTTGTGTTAACAGGTAGGGTCAAATTTCATGACTGGTCTAAATTGAGTGACGCTTTAACAGATATATCACAATTGCACTTCTAAACAGCTTTTCTTTAAGAGGCATTGGAATGCAGATGTATATATTAAAAAAAAAAAAAAAAAAAATGAAATTTCAGCCGCTACATACACTATTAACAATGGAAAGATGAACATAATATTGGATTGAGTGGCGATATAAATGGGGTAAAATTATAAAGGATTAATGTACAGTTTGGGATTTCGGAATGTGGCCATATTAACGGGGTGGCCACATTAACAGGGTTTTCTTATAAGAAAATGTTTGCAATGGGCTTTTCACTGGGACAAAAAATGGTTGAAGCAAGAAAATTAACGTAAGTAGAGTAACATGACATTTTGACGACTTCATGTCATCATTGTCAATGGATAAATTAAAAATAATGGCAAGGCATATTCCGTGATCCGTAAACATTTCAGGGTCAAGCATGGCCTAATGCCTGACAACTTAATCAAGAACTTTAAAGTCATAAAGAAATGCCATGGCAAACATGAATGTTTGATTTTTAAATGCTGTTGATTAAGAACGAAAGACCAAAACTGAACATGCAAGAAGATCATACCACGTTTACTAATTTATTTTCTCACATCCTAAGTACTATAAATATGCCTTGCCATTATTTGTAATTCATTCATTTGACAATGATGACATGAAGTCATCGAAACATCATGTTACATAACTAATGTTAATTTTCTCATATAAATGTTTTTCAAAATCGTTTTTTATTACAAAAAAACGTGGCCGTAATAATGAGGTGATTGTATTAAGGAGGTAACCATAAGATGGGGCTCCACTGTACCATGTTTGCAGTAAAGCTTGTACAGAAACAAAAATTGTAAAATAATGAAAGGAACAAAACTAATGAATAGATTGTAAAGGTTGTTTTGAACTGTAATGATACTATTTTAATTTATAATATGTAAACGGAATAATCAAAATCAACATTATTGTTTTCAAATGTTGTTTTTAAAATAACTTAAACTTACCTTTCCTTTTCCTTTCTTTATTTATTCAACTTATACCAACTGTGTATGGCTTAGAGTGAATAATTATGAGCAATGCATTTCCAATTTAACTACTTACGCCTAGAGCAGAGTACTTGAATCACCACTTCTCTCATCATAGCACTGCTTTATGGAATTCTCTGCTTCAATATAACTTTCTGGGGGTTTTCAAAAAGAAGATCAAAGCCCAGTTTTCATCTTTGAGTGCCCACATGGCAATCATGTAAACCAGTTGATTTTTTTTTTTGCTTATATCAGCATATTTTGTAGTATGTAACTGATAATTTTGTGTATATCTTTTGTTTATTAATATTCATATAAATAATATCATGGATGAGAAATTACTCCTTTTTTGTGCAAAATTTCAGCATTGATATACAATTTCAAAAATGATTTGAATTTCCATGGCAACATTTAGTGTGAAATTTGTCAATACAATAAACAAGTCAAAAGTCCACAATATTATTGTAGGTATAATTTGTCATCCATAACATTAAAAAGTAATTATAATAATAGAATACTTGAATTGCAGCTTACTCATGAAATTAAGAAATAATTTCACTTGCATTCTGTCAAAATTGCGATAATTTCCCTCACATAAAGGCTCAGAAAATTATGAGAATTTTGACAAAATGTGCATGAAATTATTTTCCAATTTCACTCATAACCAGTGGATTACCCATATCAGTCTAGACAGATGGCTGTCAACCAATTTGTTGTACAAACATTAGACATCCAGCCAGGTCTCGTGTATAAAATGGAGAAAAAGTGGTAACTGGTACATTCTCTATTGTGTCTAACTTGACTGTGTAATTCAATTTTGTCTCAACTTTGAGCAGAATGCCAAAAGTGACTTAGAGGATGGCCATGCAGCTATAGTTCCTCAAGATACAACAGTCAAACCAAAGAGATCCCTTAAACAGAGCTTGTCTCGTCGCTCGGTGTTCAGTGATGAGGAGGGAATAAAGAAACCCCTAAAGAAGATTTCAGCGGTGGCTTGGATGATTATAATAGGCGACACTCTTCATAACATAAGTGATGGCTTAGCCATTGGTGCAGCCTTCTCTGAAGGGGGATCATCCGGTGTATCTGGAGGAATAAGTACATCTATCGCGGTGTTTTGCCATGAGTTGCCTCATGAACTTGGTAAGAATTTCAACTGTTTGTAAATTATGAACTTTCCCAATCCAGAAGTGAAAGAAACGTCTTGAATTAAGCAAGACCTTGAAAGTCCTTGAAAGGTAGATTCTGAACCTGAATTGTAGGAGATAGGGGGAGCACAATGATTAGTGTGATAATCTACAGATTAAACTGGGTTTGAGTATTTACCTAGTTTTATTATATGTCTGTCTCACAAGGACTGGGAACTACTGAATTCATGAATTTGATTGGCTGAAATTGATATTGACAGCAGTCAAGATTTTCCCATCAAGACCGGGTACATTTTGCAATGAAAATGTTACAGAATAAAATACAGATTAAGTATTGACTATTTTCTTCTAAAAGTGTTAGTGGAAGTGACAAAAAGACTGATGAGGAAAAAGGACAAGAAAACTTTGGTAGATTTAAGTTCAGCTCATCGCCATTCGCAAGCAAAATGTCAGCTAGTACAAACTGGTTACATTAAAGGAATTAATTTTTTTTATTATTAACTGAGCTTAGTCGGTCTGTATGGGAGAATCTTGAGCTAAATAGAATATGGACTGGTATTCCATGTTTTCTTGGAAAATAATACATGCCTGAGGTCTAAAAAAACTGCCAAGTAGACGCACAAGCAGAATACAAGACTAGTGCATTCAGCAGGTTTTCTAGACCTCAAAAATGCGTATTTTTTTGGAAAACATAGGAACACCGTCATCTTTATGGTTTAGAATTGCAATATACCTTGTTGCTTCATAGCACAGAAACTGGATAAACTTCAGCCATGTATGCCTGTGTCCCTAATGTGACTTATTAATCGTTTAAGGTGAATTAAATCCTTGGGTTCTGTTTGCAGGAGATTTTGCTGTCCTGCTTTCAGCTGGAATGTCTGTGAAAATGGCATTGTTGGCAAACTTGCTGTCAGCCATGTCATGCTACATTGGCTTAATCATCGGCATCTTTGTTGGGCAACAGGCCGATGTCCGGTTCTGGATCTTTGCTATTGCTGCCGGCATGTTTCTTTATGTAGCTTTGGTTGACATGGTAAGAAATCCTCTGAACTGTGTTAGTCATACCACCAAAATACTAATTTCCATGTTAATATTCAAGGTCATACATGTATGATCATGCGGATATTGAAAACCTTTTTAATTCTTCATATTTTCAAATGCTGTTTATGATTTGAAGCCAGACATTATTTCACCAGACATTATTTCAGTCAACATAAAGAGGTTTCGACAAGTTTCATGTTGAATATATGAATGAAAATGTTTGTCGGAAGAGTGGAAGTTACACAAGATTTGATTCCCAACTAAAGTTCAAGACTAAAATAGCTCTGAGTGTTAGGAGCCACCTCCTGTCACAAAATGCTGGTTGGGAGAGTGGGGGCAGGAGAGAACATCCAATATGAGAGGGAACAGAAATACTCCTAGTCAGTTAATACTACAGAAATTGGGACAAGCTTAGGAAGTATGGATTAGATGGCCTGAAGCAGACTTAACTGCACTCAAACAACACAAACCCAATGTTTAAACAAGGGTGCGACTTTTATGTGAGCACTTACTGTGCCCTTCGGTAACATACGGACTCTAAAATTCAAAGCTCAATCAACAAATGCGTTTTTCGTTATGTCAATCAAATGTTCGGCGACTCCTCCCAGCCTCCGACTACTGCTGAACATTGTTTCATTGTCTGAACTGTGCTCGACGATTTGATTAACGTGCACTTGGCAGTAGTCAGAAGCTGGGAGGAGCCGCCAAACATTTGATTGACGGTAGCAAAAAATGGATTTGTTGGTTGAGCTTTAAATTTTAGAGTCTGCATGTTATTGAAAGGCGCACTAAGGTGTGTCATCATTTGGAGGGTTCTTTGCCAGGTTTGACTGTGACACACTGGTATTTTTAATAATATAATTGTCTTGTTTGTTTTTGTCAAGCTCCCTGATTTGATGCACAGTGAGAGTTTACAGACAGACCCAGTGGTGACATTTGCTTGCCAAAACTTTGGTTTGCTGCTAGGTATCTGCATCATGTTGATAATAGCCTTGTATGAAGAGGATTTAATGGCTGTTAACTGGTGAGAACTCGGAAGAGATTCGAATCTTCTAGCAAGAACAGACCAAGATTTTTTTTTTTTTTTACCAGAACATAACTTGACTTTAAGCATTTGAGCCGTGGTCCACTTTTATTTTTGGGGTACTTTTCCTCTAAAAAAAAAACTTATTTTGAGAATTGGTTTTCATTCTTTTTGCCACTTTTACCACTCTTTTACTTACAATTAAGCTGCATTGAAGACATAAACTTGCACTGCTGTTTAATATAATTGTTATTTTTGTAATTACATGGATTTATTGAGGCGCTACGGAAAGCACCAGCACAGGCTCATCATCTTCTGGTTGTGTGGGTCTGAATTATTTCATAAAATTTATTTTTGAGAATGCAAGGTCTTTATTTTTGTGTTTGCTGTTTTGTGCTTTTTGGTAAGCTATTTTGTGAGCCAAGAAAATAGCTAAATACTGTAGGGACGTTGTATTTTATTTTACTGCATCATATTTTACTTAACTGCGTCATATTTTACTTTACTGCATCATATTTTACTTTACTGCATCATATTTTACTTTACTGCTCTTTGTTTGATGAGCAATTTTCAGTTTTAAGTTTGTACCACTCATGCAAATGAAAATTGTTTTTCATGTGATCACAACCAGACAAACAGAAGGGCAAGGGTATCTCTCTGTTATCATGCATGTCTAGTTGAACCTTACTTAGGTGTCTTTGCCTGTTTGTAGAAGTTCTACCAAGATAACATTTATATCAAGTAATTTTTGATTACGTCCAGTACTGACTATGGGAATGCTGGAATGATCAAAATAATTACGAGCATGTTTGACTGTGAAATTTGATAGTTTGTAAAGAGCAGTGGGGAATCTTTTATGAGCATTTGCATGGACGGCTGCTTACTCCTTTTTCATAAGATATTAACCTGATATTTGTAGGTGAGGGTGGAACGTATTTTAAAATGTGTAACTTATGGTGAACAGATGTAATACCTGTTGTTTATTAACAGGTAAAGGGGGTAAAGGGCTTAAGGACAGTTACATGTATTAAATGACACTCAAACAAACAGTTGGTACTTATGTTTTAGATCTTCATCAAATCAACAGTATTCTTCAGTTAGCTTTTTAATATGGACCGTTATAGTTATTTAATGCTTAGTTTATCGTAAATTTTAGTATTTTATTATATGGTAATAGAAGTATTTAACAGTAGAGTGATCTTAAACATCTCTGTAATATTCATGAATAAAGTAAAATGTTTATTAATCCAAGTTATTCTTTTCTGGGGGTTGTGGTGTCTTAATGATCAGTGCGTTGAACTCCAGATTAAGTGGCTGTCAACAGGCCATTTTCAAGGTATAAAACTTCCAATTTTGGTCTGAGGCTCGGGAGAATAAAACAAAAGAAATTGAATCAAGGCTGAGGGATGAAAAATTAATTTGCTTTGTTTTGTTCCGCCAAGCCTTGTAGCCAAGTTAAAATTAGTATAGTGCAAATGGCCTACTGAACACTTGTTGGGGTCTTTATATTGTGGTCCCTTGTCCTTGCAGAGCAGTGCCACCATGGTACCAGTTTGAGGTAGGGGGGGGGGGGGGGAGAGACACAACTGGAAAGAATAGGGAGCTTAATTGATGCCATGGACAATGCCCAGTAGAATAACAGATTACATTTTACCTTTGAATTTCACATTGTGCAGTTCCAGAAAATATCAATACTCCCCTCCACAGAAGGGATTGGAATTTCCTGCAGGGTGGGGGTTCTCTAAGACAAAACATTTAAAGAAATGTATCAAGCTTAATTGGAATTTCCAGAGGGGTGGGGGCAGGGGTCTTGGAAATAATAATAAAAAAAACTCTTCTGTGAGGGCAGTATGGTATTCTCTGGACCTACAAATTTTCCACATCTGCTCAGTACACCAGTAGGTCTAGAAACTTGCTCAAACAAAACATGTAATGCCAGTAGTAAATGCCAAAAGGAAATACAAAACATTGGCCAACATGGCTCATAAAAATTCTCAAAAATATTCAGAATTTGGACATATCACATTTTTGTTTTGTGGAGTGTGGCTACGACATGTCAAAACTTGAACATAGGGATTGTTTTGCTTATCTAATCTTTTTTAACGATGTCCTCTTGGGTGTTGCTGTCATAGTATTCTTAAGCTCCCTACTGAAGCATCTGTACATCACTGTCTATGTCTTAACACCATTTAGCCAACTTCTCGAAGATAGTTTGACAGCTTTTAGTAACAAGTATTAACTTGTGGATTCTTCAGCTTTGTCAGCCTACAGTAGCATTTCTTCCTGCAATCACTTTCTGCATGCAGACAATATTATCTTCTCTTCGTATTTTTGATTCCAAGGCTTGTCAGGTTTCTGGGAAGAGGCCTGGGAACCAGTATAATCTTTCACTGGGTGCTTGGTCATCAACCCAGGCCATCTCTTCATGAACCATGTGATCCTACAACAAGAAACCAAAACACTCACAATTGAGGTTTTAGCCGAACCAAATTGAATACCGCCAAATTAGTGTCCAGAAAAAAACATAGGTCATTATCTTGGAAGATAAGACATGAGTGTCCAGACGTCCTGTGGACAGCCACTTTCTAAAGAAAATTGTTTTATTTTTCATATGTAGCCTTATAAATTGATCATTTGACCAGGCCTATGGCACATTTTGGACGGCCACTTTTCAAATCCTGGCTTAAGCCAGGTGGAAGACGTCACCCATTTTGATGGCAGTAACTAGTGTTTTTGTAACTTACCAAGATTCGCTTTGTACGATCAGCTTCCCATCCTAAATCCTTCATGATGGCTGAAACTGATGTGTACCCATTGCCCTGAAAAATATGGTCCACCATTTAAGTTTCATCATTGGAAAATCAATCACAAAAGACACCTTGTCAGGATGCTCAGATTACATCCACCTGAGCAATGAGGGCAGTGAAAGCTGCAGAAAGTCCACTATATAAGAAGGAACAATACATAGGTTGCGATTTCTCGCTAATCTTCATGCTAAGTAAATGAGCAGATGGGGTTGCAATTTCAGAAAGTCTAAAAGACCAAACCTGAGCCAGCTGAAGTGCTGCAGCATGATCCATGCTCAGTTCTCCCGGCACTGACTGGACCAGCCGTTTGTTACCAACTGGTAGAATTTGAAAACCACTGCCCATCACATGAAGTTTTTTTATTGCACGTGCCAAGTCATCTCTGCAATGAACAAGATCAAATGAAAGCTCCTCACTAAATGTCACTAATATTTCCCAGTAACTTGCTGAAACTAACATCAATGAAATGAATAGAAGTATAACTTCTTTCATTACTTTGTATCATACATGTAGGGCCTCAAAGGGCCCCAGCTAGCTACATAGCTCTCTGCATGTATTGTGCCTTCTGCACGTGTTGCAGGCCTATATATATTTTTTAAGGCTTTATTGGGTTTGCTGGACCAATTCTCATTCATTTTATGCTGGAGATCTTGGGTTGCATTTATTCAGTATTCTTGTTTAATATTGTAATACCCACTCAGATACATCTTGTCTGGATTTGCTCGTTTTCAGGACTTTTTTGTGCAATTCGTCCAGTGCCATCAAACCTGTCAAGCACAAAAAATTACAATTTAAACCTTGCAACAGAAATTATTAACTTAAGATTGCTAAATAAATGAGAATTAAAAAAATTAATATTATATATATTGACAAATATCTGCACTAACCTCCATTTCGTGGCCTTGTTGCCATGCAGATCTCAACAATTTGAACACCAAGCTATTAGTTAAAATGGCAAAATATATTAATAATTAACTATTTTCATAATTTTTGTGAATATAGCATTAACACTACTATTGAAAAATACTATAATATTATCTCCTCAGAGCTTTATTATCTAGCTCTCTGCACGCACTGCAGGCCTATGATGAGGGAGAATCATAGGCCTGCAGTGCGTGCAGAGAGCTAGATAATAAAGCTCTGAGGAGATAATTATTAGAGTTGTCTGACGTTTTGATGTTGCTGACATCATTGCAAAGGTACAAAAGACAGTTTTATCGTGTTGTGAATTAAAATTAATTGAACTAGACAGTATAATAGACATTTATTTTGCTTATTATTTAAAATGAAAGTTTGGTGTTCACATTAAAAAGACAGTGCATTAGATCCAGCAGGATGAAAATTGAGAGTCTCTACACACCTCATAGTAAAAGTCTCCTACACCGAGTAGCTCTGCCCAGAAACCTTTGCTCGCTAAGATATAAATGACAAGCATTTTGTTTGAGACCTGACAAAGTGATGGAAATCTAATTCCTAAGGGTGGCTAAGGGTTTATGCATGGCACCTGATAGGGACTATTGCATAATGCATAAAGATTTTGTGAATTTATGAAAAACCATTGGTAAAAGCAGCTAAAAGTATACATGAAGCGTGGATTTTATTACAAATTATTTGTGTGTGAAACATGATCACACCCCCTTTTGCTATCTTCATTCCTCTATACAACTTCTTTCAACATGCCAGCAAAGGAACAAAGAGAAACCAAGACTGCACGCCTCTAGGCTGGGAAGTGATGAAAAGACAGACACTGTTGTAGTCACGTATGATTTCGCAGCATCTTGTCATTTGATGCCTCAAACTGCTTCATTAATATTATTAGAAATAACAACTGTAGCTTACTAAAATCAAACTTGACTTCACTTGAACTCATCTTTTTTTAAAAAAATTGACATACATGCCAGTGGGTCGACACCAATGCGAGCACACATCTGTTGAAAGTGACCTCTAAACTCTGGGTTCTTCTTGATTTCCTGTTTGTACTTTCCTGCAAAGTCTTCAAGAGATGACTTGAAGGAATCCAGCTGTTTTCCCATCTAGCAAAACAGACGGTTATGTAATTAATTATATTATTGTAAACTGATGTTGTGAAGTCTCTGCTTGGGAAGGAGGACAGATCTGATCACTTGCTGGTTTGTATAACTGTGTATGTACTCTTTTTATTTTAACTTATTTTTGTTCATTTAATTTCTAGCTGAGTACAAATAAAGTTGTCGTTGTTGCTGTTGTTTGGCAGCAGCTCTGCATTTCTGAAGTTAAACAAAAAATTATCATATTACAAAAACTAATTTATTTTACTTGTGATAACTGGATGTCTGCTATTTCCGTTCCCTTCGTAGCATACTTTTCCTGAAAAAAAAAACACTAGCTCAAAAGTTAAAAAAATAAAGGTAGAATGAATTACGGTCATTCAGTTTGCTCCACTGTTAAATCGCCCCAAGTCAGTTCGCTCCAACCAAAAGTTAGATCGCTCCACACAGGCTAGGCCGAGTTCGCTACCTAAACTAACGGAGTTTGGCTTGGCAGTGGATGAAAGAACGAGGAATGATCTATTGAGCGAAGTGACTGGATACCAGATAGAGTCTCAACCATTTTGAGTACTTTTGAACTCCGCTACCAGTATTTACCCTCGCAAGACGTTGCCTGTTTATTGCACCAACTCCTCCTGGCCCTCTACGCATCTTGAAACTTGAATTTTCTTCCCTAAGACAACCAAAATTCAGGCATTCCGACAGATGTTTCTCGACGTTTTTCTCGAGCTCCTTTCCGCCATTTTCAGCGGTACTCCATAGGAAGTATAATTCCCATAATGCATATGGGGCAGACGACACGTGCGCACTGACGCTCAGCAAGACAAGATGGCGGACACCGGGGCAGTAATAAGCTTGAAGAAACTCAAGGTATTTTCATTTCTTTGCGAGGTTTAAGTGAGAGCTAGTCGTGAAAAAATAATGTAATTGCTACTACTGCTCACACATTTTTCATAATTTCAGTGTTAAATGCTAACATGCTGCGAAGACGCTTGTTAACAACGAAGTGTGTAATCGTTGAATTCTGACGGTCGCGGGTTGCTCTATACGTGCTTCAGTTGCTTTCAGTTACGAGCATGTATTCTGGTTTTGTAACATCCATCGGCAGCATCTCATTGAAGAAAGCTTGCCCTGTACCTAATCTACAGTTAAAACCGTGCTTCCTTACCTAGGGATGAAAACATTGACTGCTAAACGACACCATTGTTTTGTTTATCCAGTGTCTCAACTCATTAACCGAATGACTTATCAAAAATTTTGTAATTTCAAAGGTAGCTGAGTTAAAGAAAGAGCTTGCAGATCGTGGTCTTCCAACCAAGGGCAACAAAAGTGATTTACAAGCAAGATTAGAAAAGTGTCTCTCAGAACAAGGTGAGTGTGGTTTCTATAACAACACAAAGCTCATAGCCTGATTGGCTCAATGCTGTTTTTTTCTGGATATTAAGTTTAATGTGCTCAAGTAGTCAGACCTCCCTTCTATAACAGAAACATCTCTATTACCATTTACTCTGTAAAGAAGGTATTGATAATAATTAAATAAATAAATAGTGATAAACATATTTTATTGTCAGGGATTGTTTATCAAGATGAAACCGAAGAGATTGCTGATGACCATGAGTTAGACAATGATGCTGATGACTTGGATGATGACGATGTCACAGAGGATGTGCCAGAGCATTTTGATGATGACTTGGACATAGAAACAAAAGAAAAAGAAATCAACCAGGTGACGTTTTGATGTGGGAAACTTATAGACAGTGTTTTCAAACTCTGGCATGTTCTTGAAATATTTTTTAAATTTAATTCTTTGGTTGACAGTGCAAATCAGTATTATGAGCAGAGGACATGCAGTAAACTAAAGGATCAATGTGCTGGACTTCGTATCAAGTAGTTTGAGCCGTGGCCAGGTTCTTGTGCAACACCCTTCCCTCTCACAGTGCCTCTCTCCTCACAGGTGCATAGATGGGTCCAGCAAAATGCTGAGAAAGGGATTGGGGAGGGGGTTCACACTGTGCGCACAAGCCATCCCCCTTCTAGGGAGGGGAGGGGCGGGCTGATAGAAATACTTTAGTTTACCTTTAATATGACGCACATCCTGTTCGTTCAGTCCTGTTATTGACAAGAGGAGAAGGGAATGACTATGAATTCATGTGGCACATCTAACTATTATAGTTAGAAATTCCTTTTTGGGTTCACAAAATTTGTAACTTTTGTGAAGTTTTAATCAGAGTACTTACATTCAATTGGCAATTTTTTTTCCAGGATTTGACGGCAGAAAAAGATGAAAAACAACCACTAGGTAGTCCTGTGTAAGTATAAACCCAGTAGATATGTTTAAAATCTTTATATACAAGTCTGTACAGGTGGTTTTAATTTCATTCAATTATTATATCGTAGCATTGAAGGTCATTGTACTGGACTGCTCCCATAAAACAAACATCAAATATTTTTGATAATATTGTGGAAGTGTGAACTCTTTTTTTCTACTCTCTTTTTCTACAGTAAAAGGGTGCCCATTACACCCCCAGGAAAAACTCCCAGTCAAGGTACCCTGACCGATGAACAGGTAAATTTATACAATGTATATTAAATGCAGCAATTTGGGGAAAGGTTGTCTCATGAAAGTGTCAAGCCTATGTGACAAGATTGAATGGTGGTCTGGGTATTCATTGAGATTTTGCATACCGGTGTAGAGGAAATCTATAAATTTGTATTTTTGCGTGGGAAGTATTAGCAAGGATACATTACATTTGTAGGTTTTCCACTCATACAACCTGTAGCTTTTCTTTCCCTGTTGCATAACTTTTAGTTTAAAATAACTTGAAAAGTCAGTGTGGCTGAAAGAACCCAAAGTCTGAAGAAAAAGAAAACCTAAGAAATGACATTTGCCGTGTTTTTGTTTTATCGCATTGAGCATTTAGCATGTGCAGCAGCTTTCTATTTCTACCCATACTAACTTTCAGGATTGTTGCGTGGACTTTTACGCTTTATTCCGACAACCTTTTTCAAAACAGCTGTATGTAGTATTCAGCCCTGTCAGTAAGTGCTGGCAGCTGGTAATTTTGCTGCCAACAGTTAATTACAGTATTTGTTTTCCTCTTCACACTGGAGTTTGCCAATCTGACTTTAATAAATCCACATACATGCATGTCCTTTATTGCTTACTTCTTTTGTTTTCCTGCCTACTATGTACTACACAACATTTTGACAGGGCAGAGCATTCTGCACCAACCAGAAGTATAAGAGTACAGTACATGTAGCACTCAATGCATGAAAGTCATTTATTAAACTTAGTTATCAATTAAATTAGTCCTTGAAATATTTGGTTATTTTGTTGTTTGATAGAAAAAGGCTCAAAGATTGGAAAGATTTGGCCAATCTCCCCCAGTGACAGATACTGACAAGAAGCAAGCTAGAGCACAAAGGTCAGTCCTAACATATCACTTAACCCTTAAAATTGTATTCTAATTATTAGCTACCCTATAGAAGAGTTAGTCAACAGGTATGGATGTAAATGGTAGTTAAATAGAAATTTGGTGGTTCATTGAATTGCCATCATGATCATTGTCATTTCCAAATCCCCAACTGGGACATATGGTCTTGCCTTACAATCTCTCTCTCACTGTGATTCTCGGCCCTATGCACAAACCCCAGCATCACACCAACCTTTTTCACCAAACTCTTACCTCTAGGTAGTGTTCTTTTCAAGGTCTCTTTGGTCTTCCTCTCTGACAACTGCTTAGACCGACACTGCCTGTGCATGTACACTTTGTGCACTGGCTAAGAGTAATCTGTACTCTTGAATGTGATGCACTTGACTGTATCAAGCATTACCACAATTTCAGAGGTCTTGTTTCATTTAATACTAGCTGTATTATTTTATGGGCAAGAAGTTCTTCATCATGAGAAGAAACTGAACTTCGGATGTTTAGTAGTAATTGAGTACTACACTGCATGAAGGTGGTAAATTCAAGGCAGTACAGTTTGATTAAACAAGTTTCATGGACGTTTTTTTTCAGATTTGGTTTATCAAGTCCAGCCAGTAATGGAACAGCAAAGAACTCACCAATCATTGGACCAAAGGTAAATTCTAGTTCCACGTATAACTTTGAAGACCTTGATTTTGATGGTTGCTGATAACTGCAGTCACATGGTATGTCTTCATGTAAATTTCAAATCATTCATACATACAGTATTCCTATAAAAAATTGTTTCTTTTCCTTAGCCATGGTTAACCTTGATTGACCTCAACCTACTCCATTCTTTACATTTCTTCTTTGCAACACTAATGAATATATTTATGTATTGAAACTTACCTTCTCTTTAATATGCAGGATGTGGATGTTGAGAAGCTTAAGAAAAGAGCTGAAAGATTTGGTGCAGTTTCCCCTTCGATTGCTAAGGTAAACAATACTTCATTCTCAAGGAAGAGTTAGTGTGATCTAGTGTTGTTACTCGTCATTTAAGAAACTGAGTTTACCTTGTTTATAAGGATAAATGTATTTAAATTCCAAACAAGTACAATTTGTACAAAATATATTTGTTTTCTAAATCCTTAAAGATGATTTCCAGTTCATACTGCACAGTTTCATTATAAATTGTGCTACTTTGGTTTTAAATCCTGATGATCTCATTCACAGCTTGAAGAGAAAGACAAGTTACTGAAAAGAAAACAGCGCTTTGGTGTTGCTGTAACAGCATCACCTGGAGATATGTCGGAAGTGAGTTTATAAGACTGTAAACATTCCTTGTTTCACGTTTCATTGAACCAATGTAAAATAGCCATTTTTTCTGTGGTAGAAGTCATTGATGTACTTATTAAGTTTCTGCTTTTGTTCCTCGTCAGGCTAAAAAGAAAAGAGCTGAAAGGTTTGGGCTCTGAGGCAATTCTCAAATGGTGTCCAGTCTCACAGAACTAGTTAGTACTGCAAGAAGCTGCCAGATGTTGTGTTCCAAGCATGTCTTAAACATCCAGTGGGTTAATTCACTGCTTTTGTATCGAAAGCAGTAATTCATACAAAAGAAACACCAGAGGGGACCTTTATAATTTATACTTTCATGTACAAGTGTACAGTGAGCACTAGTAATAATGGGGAGAATCAGAGTGCCATGTGTTTACCAATATCACATGGAAGTCGTGTGAAGTACTCAAACAAGCTAATGTTTGATGTACTTTCTTGACTGTGGTGATGCATTTTCCATGGAGATGGCTGCTCCATATAGCTGCATGGTGGCTTACATGTGTATCTTGTTATGAATGGCAACAGTAGAGCCTGTGTACCCATGAATGGCTGTTAAATTGTATCAGAATTTGAGGTAATATGTTAATGATGATTATTTTTTACATTAATCCAATGCTTTATTGAAATCATTTTGGTATCAGTGATTATTCTTATTAGTCAGTCAAAGCACTAACAATCCGCATAGAAAGTATTATGCATCTCCGTGTGGTAATTCTGAATTAACCAAAGCAGAGAGAAAACCAACATTTCGATGGTTAAGAACATGTATCTCAGATTTCAGTCACAAACTGTTCAGTCAGAAATTTAGGCAGATTGGAACCTAAGCTGTAACTTGCTTCTTTTTAGTTTAGCTCATTTCTGATCTTACTTTTTACATGTAGTTCTGTCACTTTGCTCATATTCTCGTGTCTCCTTGAAAGACCTTAATTCACATTGGGGGTGTTTTCCGATTGACTTTTCTTCCTGGCAGTCACCCCTACATAACAAGCACCTGGGTGTGATCCTGGCAAGAGAGAAAATAGTGATGCCAATTTTTAACTCCTTGGAAGTAGACTACCCTTAAATATGATTGCTACCTCAGACACTTTTCTGGCAAAAGTAGCTTCCTCTTGCTTAAATGTAAACAGTATCAATAGAGTTCTGATCTGTTGCTTCTCAATGTCTCTCCTGTATTCTTTTGATGCACAAGTCTGATTTTACCAAAATGCAGTTTACATTCTTCTTCACTGTGTTTTCCCATACATATATTTAACTAGGCTGACAACACCAAAGAGGTTTTGCAAAGAAATTTTACATGCATGGAGTTTTGTAACCAGCTTCTGACTTACACTGACTTACTAATACACTTACCCACTAAAGGAATGTTGCATGTTTAACTTTTCTTTGGACAATTGCTTTAAAGCTCGTTTATCAGTATGACAGATCAATGTCACTGCTTGAATTGCTACGTTTCAGATGATTGTCAAATCCTGAGTACTACTTTGTACAGTTGAGATCAGTTGAATAGCATGCATCTGAGGAGGTCACCCACCTTAAACCAGACTGGATTACAATAATTATAATAGATGCTAGTTACTTTGTGAGCAATATTAGGGTTACTGTTTAATGCTTCAGTTTCAAAGAGAGACCTGCATGACTGTTTTCCAAGCAGAAGAATAGAAAATTGTCATCTAGGGGAATATTGTTTTGATGTACTTCCAACTTCTCAAAACTAACCTCGAGAGAATAATTCTGTACTGCATAAAACATGGTGATTGGATCACTGTTCTTATGTAGCTAGCAAGGCAGTGATACTACTCGTACCAAATTCTTGAAGGGCACAGTTAGATTCATGAAGCTCAATCACTGCCTGGGAATCCCAAGATAATGTTTGACTTCTCGAGCAATAAGCAAATGATTGGCCTTATTAAGAAGCTAGAATAGCTAACGAGGATGGCAATGGATTTCAACATAGAGAAACTTAAAAAACGCAGAAGTTGAATAGTACTGTACGTAGATGATTTACTGCACAAGGCAGATGTTTCTTTTCACGACGTCTGAAAAAGAAGGCTACATACTTACATTATTCAAGTGAACATATCATGCTAAACGCTTGGACATGCTTCGACAGTTTGTATGTCTGTTTGGTAGCTGTAGTTTGAAAGGTTTTTAAAGGAGTGTTCTAGGTAATATCTTCCCAAGGCAATATATAAGCCAGATGTTTTCCTTTTAGTTGTTGAGCCAGTCTTGTAAAACTGGTGGAATTTTTCACTTTGCAGTCGTGTCCTATGTGAAACATTGAGGATATTTTAGTCCCCCATAAACAGATCATTACCTCCAGAGATGCTGTCGACAATTCACTTTATTTTACCATTTCTGAGGTTTAGGTTTATAACATTAACGTTACGTAATTAGATATCCACATTGTATTTCTACGTTCACCTTCACTCTACGTGCATTGTCATGCGACACTTTAGAGGAGAGGGAGTAAGGGCGACTCCAGATTGTGTCAGATAGCTTGAGTTTTTCAATTGTATTTACGATTTCTATGGAATAATAAAAAAAATACTTTCCCAGTCTGAATGGTATCGTTTTTGTGTGGGATACCTATGGTATTCCACACTATTGTGATCGGCTCGTGTCCGTTAATGCAAATGAGGTATCCCACACATGTACCCTTTGGGTACCTATTTTTTTTTTTTTGGTTGGGGGCGGGGATACTTTATTCTGATTCAGAGTCAGACTGATCTGTCACAAAAATAAAAACAAAACAAAAACAAAAAAACGAAAAAACACAAAACAAAACAAAAAAAAACAAAAACAGGCTCTGCCCTTCACGTCAAGAGTCACTTGACAATCTCGTTGGAGAACAATTTACACGGTGTATGCATCATGCTCTCGACACGGATTTTTTTTTTACGTCACGGCCCGCTCTATGGGCACAACGCAACAGATGACAATGTTGTATTACCCAGTGCAACTTGCAACCCGTCGTTTACGATTTGATAGCACTAACAGTTTCCGAGAAGTAATCTCAACAAAATGCCCACATGAACCATAGGTAGAAATGAGAAAAGCATTCGACTATCTAGATAAAACTACACTTTATTCTCTCGGGTAAACGTGTCGTCCTTAGCAAATTCTCTTAAAAATGCCTGAAGAGTTATCGCACAGACGTCAACGCCGTTTGTATCACTATGAAACGTCGCAGAGCAATATCACTGTCAAAACTCGCGGGTTCGGGACGGGATTGTGACTCAACTGTATCCAATTCTTTGTAGCCGTTCCCTTAGCTGCTGTTTTGAGCTGGAAATTCAGCACATCGCCTCTTTCCACTACAGGTTCGTCGACTATTAAGTTCCAACTCTTTTCACTTCCAAAGACGTCTTGATATTCATGCCCGCCAACTCGGCCACAAGATAACGGAAGACGTAAGGGAAAGCTAACAGCTGAATGTGTTCGCTGCTTTCACAAGTTTTGCAAGTCCACTTCCGTTCTCTGTGCGCAGCCGCAGCTGCCAACTCAACGGCAGGTTTGTCCAGGAGAGGAGAGAGTATACTGCCACACTTAGTACACACCTGACCCTAGAGGGGAGGAAAGGATCATTAGGTCAGACATACGTGAAGTCCTATCTTTTGGTTCATCACGCAATCTTTCTCCGAAGATTGTGTGACCAGCCCTAGGAGCCTACCTGAAGGCTGAAGGGGAGACTAGATTTCGGCAAAGGAAGTAAGTTACACTGACGGAAGATATACTAAGATGTTAGACAATTCTTACCACTGTTTTGTCTGAGCAGTTCATGAGTCGATCTTGCAACAGAAACGATGTACCATGCGCCAGGAGGGCGTCCCTTTCCATTTCACCAAACCGAATGCCTCCATGTCTTTTACGACCCTGAAAAGTGAACGTGCGAGTACTGTCAGCCGTAAATGTATGTAATCACAATTTGCCTTCAACAGTTTACAGTATTAGCAACCTGAGTGGTGGTAAGGAATTCGATCAACAAGCGCGATCCGGAAAAAAGTCCGCAAGAAAATTAGAGGCGAGCCGTAAAGTAATGGCAGTTATTTTCCCGCTTGATTCTCTTGCTTCTCGTTCAGCAGTCTGACAGTTAAGTGGACTGTCTGAGGTCTGGGCGGACAATGAAGAAAGGCAAAACAAGCGAGAGAGACGAACAGAAAACGTGAACTACAATCATGAGGGGATTAAGAGAAGCTTCCTTCTATCCAGCACCCTCACGGTCGTCCTTTCCGGGCGGTTCTCTTCTCTCCTATCCGCGCGTAGAATACATCAGTGTAAGTACAGTGAGTACAGTAAGTACGGTGCAAACCATTTTGTTACACCAAGGTCCTACCCAGTATCAGACTGTTGGCGTTATCACGTCGACCAATGAACAGGCTGTGTCTCACAATAACAACCAATAAAACACTGGTTGAAGTCACGTGACACATTGTCCATAGCCAATCAGATGACACGCATAAAGTGATGTCATCACTTACTGGTGACTTCAGATGATAGAAACACAAACGGATAAAAACTGTTACCTGCACTGGCTGATGAGTTAGTATGTCTATGGGGCCTGTTGTCCGAACCTGAAAAACGATCAAAACAATAATTCCTTGCAGTGTGGCGCAAATCTAGAACCCTTGTAGCGCACGATCTGTTACGATTAGTTGCGCTTAAAACCCATCTGTTCAGCTAAGTACAAATGCCATTCCAGTGTCAGACACAAGTTTTTATCAAGCTGACTGCTAAACAAGAAGAGCCTGTGAATGACAACCAGTAAAACACTAGTCGAAACCACGTGACACAACTGTTAGAGCCAATCAGATGACACGCATAACATGATGTCATCATTCACTGGCGCGAAACCTCTCGACAACGAAACCAAAAGCGAGTACAATGGGAGCGGAGGGAGAAGGCTTTATTTTACCTGATACTTGTCTGCCACCATGTGCCTCAGTCGCTGATAGTAAACTACTCCAAAAAAGATGTCAACTTCAAACTCACGGCCGTCCGTGCCACTGTACATTCGTTCTGTGCCGTAGTAATTGTACCCGGCTGAAAGATCAAGACTTGAGTTAATGTTAAAAACTATCTCCAGCTTGGTCAACGCTCAGACGTCTTCACTCAAAATTCTACAAGGATTTTCGTCGCGAAGTTAAATGGTTTCCCAATGTTTGACCCGCCCTCAGCACTCTGATCGAGCATTGTGCATGAGGAAAAATGGTTAATTTTTTGCTTCCAAGTAAAATTTTCACGACAATGTAATATATCGTTGGTTGAAACCGCTTTGTCTTTTAACCCGGGTTTAACGAGTCTGTTCTCAAACGACCCCCCTGAAAATCAGGCAAAGATTTCGCGAGCAGCACAGTGGTTTATCGAGTGCGTTATACATCTGAGTTCATGTCTAAGCCGTCCTCTGCTAACCAACTACAAGAAACCACCGAATTCTAGCGGCGAAAATTAGCTGTTTCCATCTAGACAAATTCAGCAGAAGGAAAAACCATACATTGTGTCAAGAGGTTTCCAAAGTAATCAATAGCAGGATCCTCTTCTGAGAAGGTAAATGGTGTAGCATCATACGCTAGTCCATTGAGACTGGCGGATTTACCAGCCATACTCTCTATCATCATACCTGGACAAAAGAAAAATATAATTTAAATATAAGCGGAACCACGAAAATCGGAGTAATGCACCCAGCCTAATGGGTAATATAGACTTGTAAAGAGACTCGAGGCTGACCCCAACACATAACCACATTTACGGGAAATGACGGTATGTTTAGACTGATATTTTGACAAGGTCCAGTTCAAACTTGGCTGTGATGCTTGTGTTCAGGCTTTACCTGTAGTCATATAAATCGGTGTCATTGTGCTCTGATGACACCCATTTTTGAGAGATCTTTCCTTTTGCATTCAGACTAACGAATTGCTGATTTTTAAGCCATTTTTAACAAACTAATTTGAATTCAAATCTGTAGTAAGAACATAGGTTTTAGAAGAGTTCCTTGGGAGCAGATCCGAGACCCCCTATGTGGCCAAGGCCTTGACCAATTTTGGCCGGTAAAAATTACTTTCAAATTGAGCGAAACCCGAAAATAATAGTTTACTGAGATAAAAAAAACACCAAAGAGATGATAACAAACCATAAAGGAACAAGGATGGTTAAGGATGGAGAAGATTGAAACGGATTACAAACGACGAACTTGAAAAAATTAAGCTAAGCTTTCCAAGATGCGCAAAAAGCGCGACGTAGCTGTTTTAAGTGTTTGAGCCCTTACCGATTGTCATACGAGAGGGAAAGCCGTGAGGATTAAATATGATATCTGGAGTCATGCCTGATTCTGTAAAAGGCATATTCTCAATTGGCCATTTCTGGCTGAAAAGAAAAAAAAAATACAATGAGGATAAAATATTCCTAAATTACTGACACTTAGACCTCCCGTAAATTGAATACTGAAACCCTTTAGAGAGCCTTTGCGCAACATGATGCAAAAAGTTCCAAACAGGCGCAAGTGAAAAATATTCAGTGCAAACACTGTGATACAGCAGTCGCCTTAAGAACTGATTTACTTGGCAAAGAAAGACATACCTACAAATTCCTTTCTGTCCATGCCGACTTGAGAACTTGTCTCCAATAATTGGGTTCCTCTGAAAATAATACGTCAGATTATAACCATATGAGGAAGTAGCAGATCCCATTAAAATAGTGCTCAATACACATATAGTGTAGAGCTGAGTATATGAGTAATAACGAAGAGGCAAGATTTGCTGTTACTCCGAGTTTCGTGCTTACGCACTCATCAGACAGTATTTAATGATAAGCATTCCTATCAACTAGATATATATACACGGTATTAAACAATAGGCTAATTGCTGGACTAGTTGCATTACAATAAGTGATAGTTATACTGGAAAACAATAGGTGT
Source organism: Orbicella franksi (assembly GCF_964199315.1). Lineage (NCBI taxonomy): Eukaryota > Metazoa > Cnidaria > Anthozoa > Scleractinia > Merulinidae > Orbicella > Orbicella franksi. The sequence goes on along the minus strand of NC_138149.1, from coordinate 32,235,459 downwards.
GAAGACAGAAATTACGGGGACGAGTATAAACTGCGTGGGTGCAGTACAATATAAAGAAAGTGTCAAGCGTTCTTCAAGTAGAATTTGTTCTCGTGCCGGCATTTAGAAATAAGTTCTGATCTTTTGTTTAGTAGATTGTCGTTGCTATGTTTGATAATCATTAGTTTTTCTGTGAGGCAGAGGTCGCATCGTTTGGAAATGTTGTTGTAGGGTCTTGCACGGCTAATAATTGACCATTTGATGTTGAAGTCTTGTTTTTTGTCGTGTAGTTGCCAGATGTATTTAGAAAGCTCGGTGCTGTTGATGTGTTTTCTGTGCTTAAATGTGGATTTGTGCTGCGAGAATCTCTGTTTGAATGTTCCTTCTGTCAGTCCAATGTAGTTCTTGGTTGTGTTGTTAGTTGTAACTTGTGCGTTGTAGATTACACTGGAAGTCAGGCATTTGTTGTCTAGCGGGCATTGGTCTTTTTTGCGGCAGTTGCATTGCTCTCCGGTGATTGCGTTGGCGTTGTTGTCGGCGTTTGTTATTTTCATGTTGTGTTTGTTGATTACTGTTTTCATGTTGTCCATGCAACTGTAGCTGACTTTGACGTTGTTTTTGTTGAAGAGGCTGTGGTATTTATGTTGGTTCGGAAAGTGCTTAGATATGAGCTTCAGGAATGTTCTACCGATGTTTGTCTTTACGTTTTTACTAAATGGAGGGTTGTACCATATAATGTTTCTTTGTCTGTTGCGTCGGGGGCGTGTTGGTTGATTGTCTTCGTTGTAAATTAGTGTTTCAGAGTATCCGCTGGCTTTCAAAGCAGTTTCGTAGATTGGTTTGGCCTTGTTGAATTCGTGTTCGTTGCATGAGTTGGCGGAAATACGGCGATTGATGGATGCTGGAAGTTGCTTTATTATGTTAGGTGGGTGGTTAGACTTTGTGTTGATGTACTGCGGCTCGTCGTTAGGCTTTCTGTAGGGGCAGTAGGTACCTTTTGTAAGATCGAAGGTGACGTCCAGGTAGTTAACAATTTTCATGTTAGTCTGTATGGTAATGTTAAGTCCATATGTCTTGAAGCGTCTTGTTATGTCCTTCCTTGTACGGTCTGCTTGAGGTCCGGAGATGTTTTTGAAGATGGCAAGTCCGTCGTCTCTGTAAAGCCCGATGTTGTCTATCCCGTATATGTTACACAGGTCGTCGAGAATGAATAAGCCTACGAGCTCGCATACTTCGGCTCCGTCGAAGCTGCCCATAGTAACGTCAAAAGAACTGTTGTTTTTCTTGATCCAGGCGATCAGAGACGACGGACTTGCCATCTTCAAAAACATCTCCGGACCTCAAGCAGACCGTACAAGGAAGGACATAACAAGACGCTTCAAGACATATGGACTTAACATTACCATACAGACTAACATGAAAATTGTTAACTACCTGGACGTCACCTTCGATCTTACAAAAGGTACCTACTGCCCCTACAGAAAGCCTAACGACGAGCCGCAGTACATCAACACAAAGTCTAACCACCCACCTAACATAATAAAGCAACTTCCAGCATCCATCAATCGCCGTATTTCCGCCAACTCATGCAACGAACACGAATTCAACAAGGCCAAACCAATCTACGAAACTGCTTTGAAAGCCAGCGGATACTCTGAAACACTAATTTACAACGAAGACAATCAACCAACACGCCCCCGACGCAACAGACAAAGAAACATTATATGGTACAACCCTCCATTTAGTAAAAACGTAAAGACAAACATCGGTAGAACATTCCTGAAGCTCATATCTAAGCACTTTCCGAACCAACATAAATACCACAGCCTCTTCAACAAAAACAACGTCAAAGTCAGCTACAGTTGCATGGACAACATGAAAACAGTAATCAACAAACACAACATGAAAATAACAAACGCCGACAACAACGCCAACGCAATCACCGGAGAGCAATGCAACTGCCGCAAAAAAGACCAATGCCCGCTAGACAACAAATGCCTGACTTCCAGTGTAATCTACAACGCACAAGTTACAACTAACAACACAACCAAGAACTACATTGGACTGACAGAAGGAACATTCAAACAGAGATTCTCGCAGCACAAATCCACATTTAAGCACAGAAAACACATCAACAGCACCGAGCTTTCTAAATACATCTGGCAACTACACGACAAAAAACAAGACTTCAACATCAAATGGTCAATTATTAGCCGTGCAAGACCCTACAACAACATTTCCAAACGATGCGACCTCTGCCTCACAGAAAAACTAATGATTATCAAACATAGCAACGACAATCTACTAAACAAAAGATCAGAACTTATTTCTAAATGCCGGCACGAGAACAAATTCTACTTGAAGAACGCTTGACACTTTCTTTATATTGTACTGCACCCACGCAGTTTATACTCGTCCCCGTAATTTCTGTCTTCACACCTATTGTTTTCCAGTATAACTATCACTTATTGTAATGCAACTAGTCCAGCAATTAGCCTATTGTTTAATACCGTGTATATATATCTAGTTGATAGGAATGCTTATCATTAAATACTGTCTGATGAGTGCGTAAGCACGAAACTCGGAGTAACAGCAAATCTTGCCTCTTCGTTATTACTCATATACGTCAGATTATATGACAATTAGGTCGTTTTACATTTCATTCCGTGATTGTTTTTGAGCAGTACTTTCATATGGTTCTGTGTATTACGCTGCACAAAGGAGTTCAAACGTTTAAGTCTCCGCATGAAACCCTAGCTTGTGGCCATTCACATGAAACTTTCATATGGTGCTGTTCATTATGCTGTACAGAGTGGTTCAAACATTTCAGTTTGCGGATTAAACCCTAGTGTGTGACCATTCAATGAAAGCTATTAAGCTGTACTTTCACGTGGTACTCAACTGTTCATAATGCGATACAAGGTGGTTGTGACGTAAGCTACTGAGAAGTGGTACTGTGCGTCAAACGAAATTATTCGTCATACCTGTATTCTTAATTTAATAGCAGCTTTTTGGAGTGAAGCAGTGCCATCATCATTTCCAAGAATTTTTACCTAAAAAGGTAAGATAACAAATACAGCTATTCATTTTGTCTACAAGAATTGGAAAAGACCAACATTACTTTAACCGCTCGCCACTCGCATTTGCCAGAGTACCAGACACCTCAACATGCAGGCGTATTTTCTATATTTTCACACAACCACAGAGCTTTGAATTAAGGTCGACACACTGTAAGGGACACGTTGAGGGGCCATGAAGCGGGAATATGTTGCAGCAACGGTTGTCCGCGTGTGACATGCCCGTTTCTGCAAAAAAGTTATTGTGCAGAAACAACATTTTGACCCCGCAACATGCTGCATAAGATCCAGCTGGTTTGAATCCGTGCATTGAGGCAGGGGCAAAATGACCTCAGTTTTCAATGTCGAATGGTATATACAGTTCTAGCAACCTGTCCCCGCTACAACATAGAAATAAACCGTATTCACTTCGTGTACACCAGCTCGCGCACTATCACTGCTAGATGCATCCTATGCGTACAAACAAAGGGACTTTTCCTCTCTTCACATTCCTGCATTATGTTCCCTAGTGTGTGCCGAACTAAACACACCAACAAATGAGAAGTCTGCTACTTACATCGTCAACAATCGCGCTTTCCAAGCTGCTGTATTTCTTGATGTTTACTTGACCAGTATTGCCGTCAATGTAACTGGGATAATCGAAGCAGTGAATATTTTAATTAAGAGACAGCTGACTGATCCTAACTCTAGCCCTAAGGAAGATGGCACTACTTAAACTACTAACGACTGCTTTATATACTCTCTTAGAGATTCAGTCCTTGCCAACCAGCGAATTGTCATAATCGTAATCCCGCTCGAAAAATGTAGCTTGAAAACTCATTTTGCGACAACTAAACCGAAATCATTGAAAAGCGCGCAAAGTTTAGGATCGAAACTAACCAACCAACAAATGGCAAAGTTTCCTGAGAGGTTGGCAACTCCTCGCACTTTATTGGGTTTTCAATTTTGTTAAGATGCGTTGTTCGTATTCTTCAATGTTAATGGTTTATTTGAGAAAAAGATCGCCATCCTTTGTTCTCAAGTAACGTTCTGATTGGCTAAATCTTTTCAAAGTGGCTCGGTTAGAGTAGTCACACTGTAATATTTGCCTCGAAGTTCTAAGTTCCATAATGATGTAGGTTGTAACTTATATCTTGAATGGCAACGACACAAGATTGAAGGTGCTCCACACCACAGCGTTATAGAACAATATTGTAAGTCTCCGTAAAATAGCTCAAAGAGTTTGTTTATTTTTCAGCCAAACAAATTTCCTGAATTATTGACAAGCCTCCACAAAGCAAGTGATGCTAATAACTGACCAGTATCGGACTTGACGTCTTATCAGGTTGACCGAGAGCAATTACGTCACGTGAATAACAGCCAATAACACACTGACTGAGATAACATGACGCGCTACCCTGAGCCAATCAGATGACACGCATAATATGACGTCATCACTCGCTGGTCGTTATTCTAGCAACTTGTAACTTGTAGAAAATTGCACGAATATAAGAGTCAAAAGTTCCTTTTATTCTTTGTGCGAATTACAATACTAACTGTTATTATAATTTCAACCCATGTGTTATTTTTGAGAAAATGACTTCATTTACTCCAAATCGCAACCAGGACTTGGAACATGGAAAATTAATGGCGGCCGTAACTTCTCAGAAATAAAAGGTCCAAAAAAAGCGAGTTCTAATGTTCGTAATAGATTGAAATTTGGCAAGATATCTAGGAAAGACCTGTTGTGTACGAAAATGTAAAAAAATGGATATCGCAAATTTGATCATAGGGGCACTTAAATGGCAGAGAAATTTGAGGAATGGAATGGTGTAAAAAAATGTTAGAGTCGATACTACTCCAGTTCAGCCCTCAATCACGCAACGTTACGCTCTCAGGAGAGAGTCTGTCCTTAGAGCGTCGCGTTGCATAACACAGAGAGGGCCAGAACTGACCAGACTCGATACTAGTAGCCAAGCTAAAGATGCAGCGATGGATGTATAGATAACACGCATCACTATTGTTACTGTAAGTATCGAATCAAGAAATTCACTCTATATTTTCAATGGTTCCTGATCTTGGTAGAAACGTTCTCTCAAAAATATTTCCGTAGGTTGAGATCAAGTGAACGGTAATTTTCAACTCGTTTCCTTGCCAGTGAGGTAGTGTTCCTTAACCAGTTATACAGGTTTGTCACCAGTTTCACAGATTTCTTACCAGTAATACGGATTTGTCACCAGTAACACAGGTTTCTTACCAGTAATACGGGTTCCCTGTCTCCAGCTTGGCTCCAATTGGTGGCAGACCATCAGTGTCGAGAAATCCTTCAACTCGTTTATCATCAGGAAGACAGCCTGAGAAAATAAATGGGAAGTAGTGTGTCCGCTGATGTGACATAAACCAAACAATTCATGTTCTTTGGGAAACAAGAACTAATTTTTGTCAAAAGATTTCGGGCGGAGATCGGAGTAGATCGGGCAGAGTAGACCGGGAGCATTTAAAATTTCGCGACAACAAGGGCAACTATATTTAATACGTCTGAAAAGTTTTAATCCTTGCAAGGAACAAAATAATGACAAAACACTCACAAAATCTGAGGCTTGAAGCTTTCGTGTTTCCAGAGATTTTGACAAGATCAACTATCTATGAAGAAAGAAAGAAAAATGAAGCAGTAAGATTCAGTTCATAGGTGATGTGACAGGAGATAGCAACCGTAGATTCCGCTACAAACCTCGCACTTTATCACAGTGCCATGAGCAAACCCACGCTCAAACGATGCTTTGTTAAGGATCATTGCATCTTCCATATCATATCCCTTCAAAAAATACAAACACAATGCGTTGTTAGCTGGGTTTGGTATATGCAGGTTTTCGCTTATCTGACACCAATACAAATGCTGATTGTATGTGAATCAAATCTAGGCTAATACAGTAACAGAAATGCTGACGGTTTTATCAAAGGTACTGATCCGACATTAGGGAGTTTAAGAAACCAGGACGCGACGCCGAAGACAACGTCGATTGAAAATGATTTTATAGTTTGCCTACGAATCTCGTGATACTCTTCCTTTGTTTCTTAGTGTCAAAACTATCACGAAACTGAATCTGGAACAGGGCGAAACATTTGAAATAAAAATAAAAAAATCAGCCGTCGTGGTTCACGTTTTCTGGACAACGCAGAATTTGATCATTTCACGTTGTTGTTTTGCAGAGGACGACAAAGAAATGTACCAATAATTATAACGCACGGGTACAGCCATTGTTCTTCTCATTAAACCGTTTGTTTAGTGATGTTCCCGTCGTGGTTTCTTAAACTCCCTTTTATCATAGAGGAGACTGTTAAGAGCTTAGTGTTCTTCAGTTTAAAGCCCTGTTAAGAAATATTTAAGGTGTAGAAGCCAGTAATTGTTGTACAAAGTTAGTTATGACTGGTTACGGGGATAGTAACTGGAAAGAAAATTGAGTTCCAGTTATGATAAAGTCGCCTTCGCCGTCATTGAACTTAAACTTACCGTGTAAGAGATAACAGCCACAACAGCATTTGTTCCTAAAGCGTAGTTATCAATGGATAACTCATCATGAGCAGCGGGTCTTACCAGAGGACTTTGCGGTGTCTGATGAAAACAAGATCATCAATAGAACTTGTACGCAATTTCTCTTTGGAAGTAACTTTTGAATCGCAACTAAGACTGCCTGTAGGACATTCAGGTGAACAGAAATCTTCAGCAAAGCTTAGCCTGTGTACAGCTGGATATTTGTCAGCATTCTCAGGCTAGCGCAAGCAGGACAATAACTAACACTGAATCACACACATGTATTTTCACTCTCATAAGTTTGGTTTGGACCTGGTAGCTTCAAATAGATCAAGATCTACGCCCTCTCAGTTAAAAACACGACTGACTCAAAGCTAAAAGAATTCAAAGTAAAAAGAAGTGGAAGTGTGGAAAAGGTTTTATCCATCCATTGTACTTAAAAGCCCAATGAATACATCATTACTTTGATTCGTGGCAAGCATGTCAGCACAACCCAATGGTGTCCCCCCTCACCTGTATCCTGTAGAGTTTGTTATCACCGCGGTGTTTCAGTGCCTGAGCTGGTGTTCCCATTGTTTGTTTTCCCATCTAAACAACAAGTAGAAAACACAACGTGTGTGAGTCAATAAAGATTACAGTAACAGAGCACGAGCTTACAGACGAAATACCACACATGTAATGTAATGTTCCAAGTAGTTTACCTGACACTGATACATGTTACGAGGACTTTGGTTAAAATCAGAGTATGGCGTTAAACTTGCAATGGCACTCAACATGCTCGTCTGTTTCAATTCAAGGTGAGTTGTTTCCTGGTAATGGCATAAAAAAAGGAGAAAAAAAGTGTTCTTCCGTGTTTAGGTGAGGTGATAGTCAGTAACAGAACAGTAGTAACACTTACACAACAGCACTTTTCACAGTTAATTTTTCACGTTTGCGTTAATTTGTAATCCAATGTGATTTGAGGCAATTTCAGACAGATACTACAAAATTGCCCAAAATTGCCTCAAACACAGGGTAGATTTCATTGTTATGCAAATGAGAAAAGTTAACCATGAAAAGCGCAATTCATTTCACATACATACCCCTTCATGGGATTCTTCTTGGACAACAGCAATGTTCATATAAACCTGTAAAAATAGATTCATTAATAAGTGTAGAAATCTGATGAGCCTGTGGTTAGATGTACAATATAAGAATAGACCTCTCTCCTCCGCAGAGATTTGAAACGTTCATGCATTTGCGGTGAGTGCACGCGTGGTGCGGTCCATTCAGCGAACTCTTCCCACCCAAAAAAATCCCTTTTGAGCCTCTGCGGAGGAGAGAGAGAACAGACTGCTCCCTTGTCAGCCCAGTTACAAAGAGTATGTAAATACACAGTGAGTGATAAGTAGAAGAGCCTCTTTGTGTTACTAGTTATTGTATGGTGTGTGTTGCTGTTTGCCCCCCCTCCCCCACCCAACACAATGTTGAAACTCAGGAGTAATTGCAGGCACTAGTGTCCAACATTGTTGGTGGGGTGGGGTGAGGAGAGGATGAGCAGGTGTAGCCTCAAATCATGCACAACTGTTTGTTTGGTGCCACAAGCGCAAATTTGTCCATTATTTGTGCATGATTGTTCAGTAGATTTCTACAGACTGACCTGCTCAAAAGTCCCAATCATTTCCACTTTACCAGCTGCCAGGTTGAAAACTGGCCTCATCATCCGAGCTGGAGTGGAGAAGAGGAAGAGGGCGGGATACTGACTGGCCACACTTGTAATGGGCACAAGACATATCTCTAACATCTGAGGAACCTGGCAGACAAGGATGGCAAAAAGCACAATATTCTCAAATTCTGTGAATACTGATCATAACACAAACTACTCTAAGAAAACATATTTCCCAAAATTTAATACATCATTTAAAACCAGTACATACCTTTTCTTGTCCAAGTACTTTTAACATCCGGAGCCTGTTTACAAGAGCTGGAGCGAGGTCCATATCAACTCTGCCAAGGACTCTACCATCCAATACAACTGTATAACAAGACTTCATATCAGCAGGCGCTGGGGCATCGTTCAGAGTCATCCCTAATGAACACAGGAGTCTGGAGAGATGGGCAGTCTGTGGTACAGTATTCACAACCTGGAGGTCAAGGAATAATTTTTTTACTGAGAAGTCAAAAAAGTGGAGGCACGCTAGCCTCTTGACAAGTGTGCTCACCTCTGTATTGAGTAATCCTGGTTTGAGCCCTGGCTGAGGACATTGTGTTGTGTTCTTGGGTGAGACATTTTACTCTCACAGATCCCCCTCTGCCCAGGTGTATAAATGGGTACCGGTGATTTTAATGCTGGGGGTAATCCTGTGATGGACTAGCATCCCACCCAAAGGGGGAGCACTCCTAGTCACTTCATGCCACTGAAAGTGGAGATAAGTGTCAGGCTGATGGGCCACGTGGCTCGCATGCATACTTTTTCTTAAGCCAAAAAAAGTGCCAGCTTTCAGAGCTTTTCCAGCTTGACAACAATGATTAGACAACACGTTAGCAATTTTCGCATTTTTTGTTCCAAATTCAGAGGATGGAAGATCGACAAAATCGCTGGTTGAAGAATTTGTTAGGATCCCTTGTCTTTCAGTCAGATATTCCTTCTTCCAATTCCTAGAGTACTATAGTCACTAAAGGGACTGATTAACAAATGCAAGCCCTGCTGAAGTTGGAGGAAGTGCTCTAGATACATATAATCTGACACCAATTTGTAGGAACACAATTTGAACATTTGACAAGAACTCCTAAATTGACCTTGGTGCCAAGTTTGTAATAATCACAAGATTATGAACTTCACTCCGTCCATCACTGTGCATGTTTCTCTGTGGTTATTTACCTGGCAGGATGCAGCCATGTGGTTCAACAAACCACAAGGAGCACCGTCTGGAGTATGAACAGGACACAGGAAACCTAAAATATAAAACAAAAATGTAACATAACCATAAGGCTTAATCAAGTATCTTTTGGAAGAAAAGAACAGTGTCACTTTTGGTTAAAGCATACCCCAAGCTTCAGGCAATAATTTTCTGACAGATGTTGTTCTCATCTGGGAAAAGAAGGAACCTCTGTGGACACAGCGGAAATGGGACAGGAACCTATAAAAGTTGAGCCGGTCTGCTACAACTGAGAATCCTGAGACCTTCAACGAGAAAAATTCACTGTCAAAAAGGTCCATGGAAAGTAATTCAGCTGTAAAAATCATTGGCAAACAGAAAGAAGAACTTACAACACCATACAAATGAGAGAACACTAAATAATTTTGTTCCAAAAATTCACAAAATTAGCAACAGCTCTGATTGAATTTAAGGGCACTTGTTTGCCTCAAGTAACAAGTAAAAGAAATACATGTATACAGTCAAGTAATGTTTTCTTTTTTGTTTGTGAGAATGATCAGAGTGGAACTTTAAATCAAGACATTAAGCATTTGTCAAGTCTTGAGATTCAAAATTGGAGAATGGGGAGTTCTTAGCGATTTCATTAGACAAACAAAAAATTTGTAATAATCAGTAACCTGCATAAGTCCATGACCTGATCTTGATATTAGATTTCCAGTAGCAAGAAGATACTCCATTTGGTGTGATATATTTGCACCATATTGCATTGCTTGTAGCAAAGTTGCTGTGAAACAACATAACAGAAGACAAATTACCAATTAAATCAGATCAGTGGAGGTAGATATTCACTGAAAGTTGGCAAAAGTTATTCACCAAGTGATTTGCTCATCAGAACTTTGATCTGGGAATTTTAAATCTAAGTCATCTGTACAAAGAGTTTTCTTTAACTTATGAAATCATAGCTAGCCAACTATTTGGATGATTTATACTGTGTGTGCAAAAAGTATTTGCCTGTATAATTTTTTGTTTTCCAGTAAATCACTGCATTGTGCTGCATGCAACTGTCTGCAGTTGTTACACAGCTTCAGGCATTCTCATCCCCAGAGGCCACACTCCTTTTGGTCAGCACCAAGAATTGCAACCTCTGGCTGGACCTGATTTTCTGAGTATGTGCAGAGTATTTGTTTTGTATTCTTAGCCAACCAGATGTGCCAGATTTGAGCAGAAGTCCTTGAATCATGGACTTCCAGTGTCTCTGCACATGCTCAGAAAATTGGGTCCGGCCAGAGGTTGTGATTCTTGGTGCTGACCAAAAGGAGCGCAGCCTTTGGGGACGAGAATGCAACTTCAGGCAGCTGCATAACATGTAGTCTACATTGCGACGTACCACACTAGTACTCCAAATTCACTATCTTAAATAATACAGCACTCACCTGTATTTAAATGGAAATCTTGCTTTTTTGTCATAGCTTTCTCAAGGGCCTCTCGCACTCTATATAGCCAAAACTCTAACTTTTCCTGCCAAGAAAAAAAAAAAATTTTAATTCCTGCCACTTTTGACTGGCATTACACAAGCTAAGTAATATTAAGTAATTTATTTTTATGGAATTTGCAATGTACTGTTCACATGCTCCAATGGATGTTGAGAAGTCTGTCACTTACAAGGCTTTTTATGTAAGGAAGAAATGAAAATCAATTGAAATACAGCAGATCCCCGCCTTACGGTCACCTTGCTGATACGGTCACCTCGTTATTATGGCCACTATTCTTTGTCAAAATGCCATGGATGCATTTTCTCATAAGAAAACACCATAAATGCAGTCACCCCGTTAATATGGCCAATGGCCACATTCTGAAATCCCAACCTGTATAATCCTTTATAATTTTATCCCATTTACACAGCCACTCAAACCAATGTTCTTCTTTCCAGTGTTAATATTGTCTGAATTGATTGAAGTTTAATTTTTTTAAAATTGTATCTGCATTCCAGATGCTTGTGAAATCTGTTAAGATGTCACTCAATTTAGACCAATCATGACATTTGATCCTACCCCATTAGTACAGCCACCCCATTGATACAGCCAAATGTTCATGGCCCGTTAGTGACCGTATAAATGGGGTTCCACTGTAGTTAAAATATTAATTTTTATAGTGATAATAAGTTAACTCAAAATAATTACGACCATCTTTCACACAAAGACCTAAAAATAGGCCTTTTTTTTTTTCAAAGGCATTGATATATTGCTCTCCACTACCTTTAAACACATGAGATACAAGTGCCCACCAAGAAGTACTTCTTGCATCATAGGATTATCAGCTGACTCTGGGGAACACTTTTCTAGTGCCAATGCATACAGCTTCCTTGCCATAAAACTGAAAGATACAAATATCAAGCAGGAATTGTTGCAACATGCTATGCAATAAAGATATTTACAAAAACAAAATTAGTCCTGATGCACCTACTCAAAATGTTCTGACTAATGCTTTAAACTTACACCAGTAAATTAAACTTGTCCATGTTTCCATCCAGGTGAACACAAACACACTGTCTGAAATAAAGATACAACCATCCATAAATTTTGACAATGAAGCACTGGATTAAAATTCTTTACAACGATTTTCCTTGGGCTTAATTGCTGCAGGGAAGGTTTATCTATGAAACTTACATAGGAAAAAGTCAAGAGGTAAACACATGCAAAGACCAAATGTTATTTTAATCATGATCATCTGAGCCTAATCTCTGAAAAAGATGCCTTGATATCTACCTGGTCATAGCCAAAAAACAGTAATGACTGAGGCAATCTCCTTGGTTAAATTCTCTTCCTACAGGTATTTAGCAGCTTTTTTAACTTTCCCCCTTTAAAAAAGAAAGTACAGAAACAACAATATGACAGAAGCAAATGCCTCAGTTTGCCTGATACTGGCTATGGCCATGTTGACTACCTTATAACATGAAATTTTTGTGACATGTTTATTTGCGATTTTGAGGTACGCATATTTTGCGACACTTAAATTCCACGATTTTGCGCAAATTTTGTATTTTGAATCACTTTCACCTCGCGGTTTTGAGTAACACAAGATTTATTTCTGTGGCAATGTTACTTCAACATGTCTTGAATTTAGTAAACCGACGTTATCAAACGTACCATAACATCAAAATTAACAAAAACACAACAGCAGAACTATATGACAACAGTAACATAACATAGGTTACTGAATTTTTGCATCATGTTATCTTTGCTAGACTTACTGTTGCGTCACTTTAATTTTGCAATTTTTTTTTAAATTGCAAAATTTGTGAAATTAACCTGTCATGAAAATATCATGCATTAAGGTACGGTCCAGGTTTCTATGCATAGAAGTTTGTAAGTTCTCCTCCTTAAATAATCATTTTTTGTTCCAGCAACCAGTAACACCTATTATTACCCAACTGATATGCCTCAAAATGTATCACTTACTGTAGAACATAATGAGCCACCTCTTCATCTGTGTACCAGTCTGGTAATCTCATCTTTACTCTAAATCTCTCTCCTAATGGAACATTACAAACAGTGTGAGATAGGACAGTAGCATGTACTACGTGCTTAGATAGGAAGCTAAAGTAGGTAACCAGGTTGACAAGTGTCAAGTAGTATACTTAGGTGAATGATTTAGAGACTAGTAAATGAGTGTAGATAACAAGAATGTTGGACATTGTTGAGGTAGATAACTGAGAAACTAGAAAGGAAGACAAGCTCGCAAAGGTAGGAAGGTGAGTATCAAGAAGATACTTAGTAGATACGAAGGTACAGCCTTGCATATGGCTGGCAGGCCGGAAATTTGAATAGACCAATCAGGATTCAGCTGGCAGGAAAAACTTTATTGTCCTGACGTCGATGTAAGTTAACAGGAAAGGCATTGAAATCAGGCAAGTTTTCTCACTGGAGATGGCATTAAATATTCACGAAAAGGGATTTACAATTCCAAAGACCATGATAATTATCAGATTGTAAAAAGTGAAAAATATGAAACATTTTGTGTCTCCATCCGGCATTCGTCGAGTGCCACGTTATTTTGAACAAATTATGCTGTTCCTCGTCAAATTAAACCTGCAGTTCTCAAGTTAACTATTAGAGGAAGCCAAATTGTCTTTATTTTTGTTAGCTGTGAAGAAAAAAGCTATTATTGTGTCGTTTTGGGTTCGTTTCCGTAGGACAGCTTAGTTTTGCCCGCCACTTGTACTGCGGGCACAGCCACCCCATGCAGGGAGTAGGACAGCAAGTTAGTAAGAAGTCTCAGAGTTGTATGAGAAGCATGGGAATTCCATCTGCAGCCTATCATGTTCTCACATACCAATAAATTTGAGAATTGCCGGTTGTGTAGAAGCTCCTGCTGAATGGGCTGTTCTGAGCATTGTGGCAATGCAGCTTCATAAAGAGCAAATACAAATGGAAGAGTTAAAACAAGGCTGCACAATTGGTCTTAAAGTATATCTATTCAGTAAAAAAAAAAAAAAAGTGTGACTCATTCAATTTTAAATTATTGCAGTAAATTATACAAATTTTCCTGGCCACCAGCTCTTGCCATAAGCCAACTCATGGAGATGAAAAGAGTGTCCAAAGTGAATACTACTGACTTTTCAAAACACTTCTTGAACTCATTAATAATTCATCAAGTTAAAACAAAGAAAATCACATCGGTGAAGGAGATTTGGATACCCGGTCTTAATTAGCATAGATGTTGACGATTTTACTTCTCGTTTTTGTTATCAAACACTCAAGACAGTGTTTCATCTGTTATCCAAACACCTTGAATTTTGTCAAACATACTCTGCTGCGCATCATATTTTCAACTCTTTCCTTGGTGTTTGGATATCCTGATGAAACAGAGCAAATATTAACTACAAAGGACTTTCAGGGCACTCAGTAGCTTTTTTGATAAGGTGGTCTAATGTGAATCTTTTGCAATACTTACTTTCAAAACGTATGTACATGTACAGGGTCATTGAACTGTTACCAATTAACTTTCAACTCCAAGCCAGAACAGGCAATCCTCTGGTTGTCTTGACAACCAGAGGGTGGAGATCTGTCTGTGGCCACCTCCTCATCTACTGAGAGCCCTGCATTTGCCCTGAATGTCATGCACTTTCAACTGGATATTCTTGGGCTAATCACTGTGCATGGCACTTACTCTTTCAGGAAACTGTTATCCTCCTCTCCTGCGACAAGATCACAATAGATTTGGTGATCTGTTATATTTACCAAGGCCTTGAATAAGAAACCAGAAATTTTGGTAGATAAACATTTTTTTTCTACTAAATGTCAAATGGACAACACATCCAATTTTTGATAAGCAAACTGCTCCATACTCACTTTTAGGATGAAAACAAGTGGAACATAAAATAGTTCCTTTTCATGGTTAATACAGATCATTATAACTCCATCTGATAAGTAATGAAGAGTCATGTTCTGCAAGACATAATGGTTAAAAAACAAAGTTTACAGCAAAAAAAATAGTCTTCCTATGTTTCCCCTATTCTTGACCCGTACTGAGTGTGGCCAACAAGTTTGCTAAACAAATACTTGTCACAAATGATTGGCACCAATCAAATCAATAAGTAATCACCAGACCATGCCAGGAACACCTACAATTTGTTAAATTAATTAATTAATTAATTAATTAATTAATTAATATACATGTACTGTGTGGTTCCAATGGGCCAATTAGTTTTGAGCTTCCACGAATCTTGGCATAAGAGAGAAAACAAATTACATGTAAGCTAACTGGTTTAACGGCACACCAGTAATTAAGCAGTTTGTTACCAATATAGCATGCGATGATAAAATTATATCCTTAGGCAGATTGATCATGCATTCCGGTTATTGCCTTGTTACTGTGGAACAACAAAGAAGTTTACATAAACTACACTGTACAATAACACATTAACTAACTGAACTTGAACATTATGAACTATACAACAAAGTGATGTATTACACTGACCACAGCTGTCTGGTCCTTTCTAACTGATCTCATTTGTATTCCATATTCTGTGTATAAAGGACCTCTACCCTTCCAAGATGGTCGAATGACAGCTAATGGCTAATAGAGGCCAGAGTAATAATAATTATTATTGAATCATGGAAGAGTATGTTAAATAACAGCAGCAATACAGATAGTTGAGAAACTGTTAACAGAAGAGTTGTCATAAAAACAGAGTACAACAAAAAACAGAGACGTCTCTCTTTTAAATGGCTTCACAGCATACAGGTAACTGAAAAGGAATTTGCAAGTATTTAAAATTGCAAATCATATGAAATCTGTGTTACACATGGTACGAAAAATTTACAGACCCTACATATACCTTTAAAAGAAAAAAAAATTAATTATGTACAAGGCGTACTTCAAAGAACAAATTTAATACATAAGAAAAATAAGGATGAAAAGACACGTGGGTGAGAACTTACAAAGTTTCTTCGTGGCAAGATAAGCATTCTTATTACTTTTTCAATTCCATTGATTATGAAATAACCTCCAGCCTCCTGTAAGATCATCAGTTTGACATATAAATATTACGTACATGTACTTTTTTGTTTTGTTGTTAGCCATAATCCAGCCACATGTACATGTACAGTTAGTGGCTATTTTCATGTGCAAACTTACATTATATTTATTATAAAATAGCTAACAAATCCATGCTATCAAACTCACTCTATTTTGGCATGCATGATAATCCTAAGATGCATGCTAGTGGAATGAACAAAGTTAACTTTGCCTCACTACCACCATTTCCAACGTTACAAAATAGTTGATTTGTACTTTTAAGCAGCATATCAACCGGCTATTAGTACTAGTAAATGGACTGAGTGGAGTACAATTCAGAAGTAATCGTGGAAGTAATTTCAAAATCAGACAAGTGTAAAGCACGGGACCGAAACCGCTACACTGCATTCAAGGTGCTGCAAAAGATTGGGGACAAAAATTTTGTTCCAAGTCTCTTGTGAAAAATGGTGTCTGGCTCAATGAAAATCTTAGCTGGGAGACTACTGGTATTTTCTTAGCTACAACCCTCGGTAAAGATAGAATAATTATTGTTTCACATACTTTCTCATTGTGAGGATCTAGGATTAGTTACTAACTAATTCAGAATAAACTGTTAGTACCTAGTAAGAACACAGATAAAGCTATGACTAATTTCAAGTACACTAAGTTACAAACACAATAGCTGCAATAATTATTATCATACACGTAGCTTTCAAACACTTTAAAGGTACCTCTGCCTCTTCATGCTTGCGGACCAGTTCTGCAGGTGTGAGGTTTGCTAACGAGCAGTTGTTGCACTAAAAAGATTGTCTGATGTTAGATGCAAGACCAGCCTTCAAACCCGGACTTCTTGATCCAAACAGTAATGTACTCGTAATAATTATCACTTACTTTTCTTATAATTTGCATTATAATACAAATATGCATGTAAAGCAGTCTTAGACAATTTTGTAGTTTCAGCCCGAACTGCCTCATATCAACAGTAGAATACATTGTAATACAATGAGAAAAGTCAATCGTGAAAACGACTACAAGCCCATTACATACTGGATATCATCCACTTCTTGCTTGGTCTAAAGGCCTGCAGAATTCTTGACCAGAAAAATGAAATTTGATTGTGACTTCAAGTTTAAAGGAAATATCATAACTTATAGCTGTTTAAACCTACCTTGACCATAATAGGAATATTTCCAATGACTTTTGTAACATTTCCTTGCACCTGGTTATCAAGCTTCCACTGTACAGTTACCTGAAGTTTGGCTTTGTAAGTGGTACCACGTTCCCGACACTGAGAAAAAGGCAAAAAAAAAAAAAAAAAAAAAAATTGAACAAAGCAAAGCGATAAATCTATCGGCACTCAAAACAACATCTGACATCTAAAATTAAACAAGGCATTTCTGTTTTTTTTTTTTGTTTTTTTTGTTTTTTTTGTCTCAGTAAGTCCTATAATAATAAAACCTTTTGCATTTGTAAAAACAACTTTCACTCACATGGCCATTTTCATGTTGGCCAAACAAACTCATTTCCATTTGAGTGCTTTTTACTAGTCCTGTGTTAAGAAAGAAACAATAGGCAACCAGGGGCGTAGCCAGGATTTTTCAAAGGGGGGTGGGGGGGGGGGGTCACACTGTGTCAAAGTGAGGGTACTCACCAGATTGTCATATACTGTTTTTGCCACCTGTTGGTTGTCTGTTTAAAAAAGGCTTACAAAAGGGGGATCACAGGCACCCCAGGATCCCCTAGATACGCCCCTGGACAACTTAGGAGTAACAGAAACGTTTGGCATGAGAGGGGAAGGGAGGGAAACAAGTGTTAGTGACACAGTGTGATCTTGAAAAAATATCTACATGTACTGTATGCCCTATCATTGTTGTCCAAAGTTTATTATTTATTTATTTTTGGCCATGTATTCTTTTTGGGTGCAATGTAAAAGGAAATATGGTGAGGATGTGATGACAGCCCGGGAGAGACTTCTATATGAAAAGGACAGGGGTGCTCATCGGAAATTTTTGAATACCGATAAAGACAATTGCTTTGAATACCTTTTTTTAGTAAAGTTTATGTATCAGTTGATTGTCAAATATCTGTCAAATAGCTGTCATATTTTTTTCGGCTCAATACCCTAAAAGGTACCATGAAAGCTAGCTCCTGCAGTGGACCTTTCGAGGTTGAACACCCGAAGAGGTAGCATTGATAACCACTTTTTTTAAACCCTAAAAGGTACGACAAGCACCCCCATCCTTTTATGTGGGAGTCTCCCCGGGGATAACAGTGCCCTTACAAACCCACCTCAGAAGGAAAGACCTTCATCTGAGAAGCATGCAAGTTGTTTTCTGACAATGTAGGAACTCCAATAGAAGCATCCTGAAAGGTATGAGCAGGTTGTATTCATGGAATCAGATAAAGCCATAGAAGGTGCAAACATTTCTCAGCTATCAGTAAATTTACAAATCTTACATCGGATCATGTGTACTAAAGGCATCCACAGTCGAGTGTTGATCGATACTGTTGTTCAATACCTCACTTGATGCCCTTATCGACCCTCAATTAACACTTGATTGACACTCCACTGACACCTTGGTTGACACCCGATCAATACTCCATAAACATCTCTGTCGACAGTCAATCGATGCATGAGTCGGTTGATACTTGCGGACTATCGACCGCCTGTTGATCAAGTGTAAATCAAGTGTCGACTGAGTATTGATCGGGATGTCGATTGAGTATCGATTGCAACGTTGATCAAGGGTATCGATCAAGGGTATTAATCGACACTTGACTGTGGATACCTACATGATCCCTTAGATCTCAGCTATCAGTTACAAAATAAAGTAAAATATTATTACTTCTCCACCGGTAGGGCTTCTCAGGGCCAAAGGAAACAAATAGCCAAAGAAATAATGTAAATGAACATAAAAGACCTGTTTGCTACAATTATACAAACGTGCCGAGGAGCTGAACTCCAGACTACTGAGAGTATACAGCACTAGCAAGTGGCCTGAATGAAGCTTCAGATTTGAAGCCCATTGCTCTTATTACTTGGCCACACTGCCACGCAGGGGCCTCATAGTTAGTGCATTCATCTTCAGATCGAGCAGTCCAGGTCAGGGATATTGTGTTGTGTTCTTGGTCAAGACACTTGACTCCCATAGTACCTCTCTCTAGCCACCCAGGTGTATAAATGGGTACCGCCAAACTTAATGCTATGGGTGACCCTGCATGGACTAGCATCCAATCAAGGTGGAGTAGAAGTACTCCTTGTCACTTCGTGCTACAGAAACCAGAAATAGGTGCCAGCCTGATGGGCTATTTGGTTCATATGCAGTCTTTATTTTTTTACACCACCACCTCTGCCTCGTTTCTCAGCTGACAGTTGTAATCCTGTCCAATTCTCAGCTATCAGTTAAACCCCATCCAGAAACATGGCACCACAACCCACTCCACCCCCACCCCCTGGGGTCAATCACTCAGTTCATCTATCCTAGAATGAAACAACTACAAAGTGCTATGGACAGTTTCAAATAACTTACTGTGAAGTATAGTGTGGCCTTTTGTCCGTCTTTAAGCAAAAATTCTCGAGGGTGAATAGCCTAAAAGTGACAACAGATATTTTATATAGATTTTTAATAACAGTCAAGGCAAAATGCTGAAATTTTTAATATCTTGAGTTAGCATAACAATTTCCGGAGTACTAATCATTGAAACTGCATTTCTCACCTGAACCGCCAAGGAAAGGCCCTCTTCTAGCATAAAGTTGAAAGACTGGATGTGTGGACTAACAAGATCTTGCAGCACCTAGACGATGATGAAAAAACACGCAAAATGGTGATCTTATCTACATAGATTAACATAGAAGTGACTTATTAAAACAAATTATACCTTGCTCTGTTCATTTCGCAGTTTGCCGAAGTTGCATGCGGTCAAATTCTTCAAATTTGGAAGAGCGCTGTTTCGGTCCTGTGTAGCCGCCATTTTGAGATAAGCACGTGTTTCTTACCCCTTTCCCCCACTCCACGTATTTATTGTCATAATCTCGCTTTTTTAATCTTTTTTTTTGCCTTTGTGAAAGTATCCTATCGTACAATCCTACTAAGAAAAATATTTTACGCAAAAAGAAATCGTTTATCTGTGAAAAATATGGCGAAAAAGAGTATTTGTCGAGAAAAGAAATACTTCACATGGGTACCCTGAGGAAGTCGCCTGACCAGGCCCCTGACAGTAACCATCACGATCCATCCCACAAGCCTTAGTGGTCAGTGTAATGCTATGCAAAATGGCCGACAAACAAGACAGAACGGACCTTGAAAGAAAAATGAAATCCGACGCAAATGCACCGGTAATTTTATTTTATTACAGCCTTTAGTCTTCTTGATAACATAAATTTCAATCTGAGCGAAGAATAAGCTTGTCTTTGAGAGCGTACATGCATGCAATTGTTGGATAATTCACAGGAAGAAGATGAAGACTCTGAAGATGAAGATGATGATGATGAAGACGATGGCTCTGAAGAGGATGAGGACGAGGTGGAACCCAAGTTAAAATACGAAAGGATTGGAAATGCTATGAATACTATTCTTAATGGAGAAGAGTGTGCGAGCTGTATGGCAGTGCATACGAAGGTATCCAGGCTTAATTGACATCATTGGTTTATGGGGAAGGGTTAACTTGGATTTTTCATCTTAAATCTTGGTGTATCAGCTGAGTAGCAAGTATTCCGTGGTTCGTTATAAATATATTCAATGAAATAGCTAGGACAATGGCGAGTGTTTTGATTTGTTGATGGTATATTAAAAAGGGAGTTTTATTAAACTAGAACATGTAATTGCCATAAAATGAACTTCTAAACCCCCTCCCCCCTGTAAGAATAAAAATGTTAGTAAGCTTTCCAACTTACAGCTTCTCTCCTTCTTCCTGTGGTTACTACCTGAGAACAAATATAGCCCTCTTTCTGCCCCCGACCCCCACCCTCCACCCCCCCTCCGCTGCCTCCCCTTGCCCCCCTGTCACCCTGTTGTGAAGTATTTGTGATCTTGTAACTAGGAACTTGTGAAAGTTCTCCATTTCAGTTTTCAATTTGAAGCAATTCTGAGTGAAAGCAATAAAGGCTATCCTTTTTGTAGTAATTATTTAATCCTTCGTTCTAGTTTCTTGCCCTTGGTACTCACTACGGAGTTGTTCACATTCTGGACCACCAAGGAAATCCCATCAGTAGCAAAAAATACCCATCTGTAAGTACAGTCAATTATCAGGATGTGAACAGAAGAACCAATGATGTTTTCCTAGTAGTTCTTGTCATGCAGCTCTCTACTCCAATTTATGGAGACGTGAAACAGTTTTACAGAGGTAGATACATTTACAGTACACTGTAGCTCTAACTTTCACTTACCTTACTGATGTTTTGGTCTGTAACTTTGCCGAACAGGACAGAGAGCGTGCACATTATTATTTGACAATTAAGGATTTGATAATTTTTGCACAAAAGTACACAAATCTGTGATGATTTGTCAGTTTTCCCCATATTGTCAACAGTTTGTCTTTTATCAAAGGTGGCCTCTCATTAGTCAAGAAATGTAACTCAGTTCTTTTTAGCAGATGTAGCTCCTCTTCAGGAAGTTGCTTGATATTTGAACTATTTTTGTTTTTTCAGCATACCACAGCTATAAATCAAATCAGTATTGATCAAAGTGGAGACTATGTAGCCAGTTGCTCTGATGATGGGCGTGTAAGTACTCTGAAATCTCATATTTTATAGAACTTGCGAGGTGAGTATTTGGTACATAAAAGTATGTAAGTTATCATCTGGTCTTCATGTACACAGACAAGGAAATGGACATGTGGAGATTTGTACAAAGTGGAACCAAAAAATTCAAAGATCTGTGGTAAACCCCAAGATTCTCTTATTGCAGTGCTACAATAATTAATTATGTAGTATTTCTGTGGATAATATAAATAATAATTTGCAGACAAGTGACTTTCCCTACTGTGCCGTGGATATACTTAACATGTTATGACTGCTTACGTTGACAAGTTTTTGTGCAAGATTGCCTTTTTCATGAGTTTATTTACACAGTCTGATGGTCACTGGGCCTTGGGTGAATGTTAATTGTTCGCCTAAAGCTCGGTAAACATCAGTGTAAATATATTTACCAATAAAGGCATGGAGAGAGCAAGGTGTGACATACAACTTTAACCACACAAGCTTACTAGAGCTGTTTGTTTAAGTAGTTTTTTTGCCCGTGAATTTTTTGGAATCCCTCTATTTTCACCTGCTATTTTCTGGTTGCATAATTTAAACTTGTAAACAGTTTATAGAACAGAACCTGTGACATTCTCCTTATTTATAACTATAAGTTAGTTAATTACAAGGCTAGTGAATATATTAAAGATCATATAATCATACCGTAATTTGAACTGAAGAGAAAGACACGAAGACACTACTGATCATCACAGTTATACACACAACTAATAAGCAGTTGTGAAATTAAAGACTGAAATAAAATTCAGGCCTGAACAGGATTTGAACCCACGCTTTGATTTCACAACTAGGCTTTAATTTCACAACTGCTTAAGTTGTGTGAATAACTGTATGATCAGTCGTGTCCTTGTATTAGTTATAACAAATTCTTGCAGATGTTTGTTGCAAGGTATTTGAATGTCAATTTTGCCAACGTAACATTTACAAGAATTACAGGTCCATTGGAACCCATTACAACCCTGCGGTTGACTCTCATTTCTTGAATCTTATGTTGTACATATAGTTGTGAATCTGGGCTTTAATGAGATCTCCAGGTCTCTTGGTTCCAGTTTGTAAACTGTCTAGATGCTCGTACATCTTTAAATATAAAATGACTGTATTGGGCGCATGTTTAGTTAAAAGTACTGGTGTCCTTTATCTAGGTGGTAATAAATGGCCTCTACAGTTCTGAGAATAATGTTCAAGCCAGCTTTGACTCTCCAGTTAAGGTGAGGCATTTTTAGTCAACTTTCTTTTCTGCTCCATTCTTGATTTTTTTTTTTTCCAACTGTTAATTTAAGTTTTTCTCATCCGAAATGTGAAACTAGAGTGGTGTAAGTTGTTCCCAAGTCCCGGTTTCATCATTTATTAAATAAATGACAAGAAATGCACACTATTAGTATCAAAATGTAACACTAATAAGACCCAGCCAGTACCTGGTGGAACTCCCGCAGGTACTCTGTTGTGTTTTACCAGTTTTTGGTCCTCTTGATTTCTCAGTGAAATTGCTTGATGAAATATTTTGGTGTGATTATTACTTTAGCGCAGCAGGTATTTATTTGTTAACACTGTTTTATCATGCCTGGGATCTGAATTTCTGTCTGAGTTTCAATATCACCTCATTAATATGGAAATTATAACTGAGTTTTAATGATCTTGAAGTACGTCTTTAAAGGCAGTTAAATTATTCAATGTTGCGGTGTTTTTCATTTTCAGTCTGTAGCATTAGATCCTGAGTTTTCCAAAAAAAGAACAAAGATGTATGTTACTGGTGGAACAAAGGTATGTTTAAAAGTTTTAAAATTTCTCATTTTTATTCACAGAATGCAAATTAACTTAGTGCGATGCCATGATTTTAATGTTGGCCAGATTAATCCTGCAGTGGACTAGCATCCTATCCAGGGAGAAGTAGGATTTTTTTTTCAGGTGAATGGAAGCACTGGCCTGGTAGACTACTAGGCTCAGTTACCAACTTCACCCTCTGATATTTATTGGACATAATTAAATTAATTCTATTGTAACAGTATGTATCAATTGACACTCTATAATTCTGTGCTCTTTGCAGTTGATCTTGACAGAGAGAGGTTGGTTCAGAAACAAGGCAACTGTCTTACATGAAGGAGAAGGAAATATACGAACAATTAAGTGGAGATCATCTCTTATAGCTTGGGCCAATGATGCAGTAAGACAAAATGTTGAAAGGTCTGTCTTCCTGTTTTTGGGGGGGGGTAACTGTTTTTTTTTTAATTGGCTTGTTGTTGTTTTTTTTCGTTTTTTTAGGAAGTCAGGATGTTTGACATGAATTCTCAGCGAGTAATAACTCACATAAAAAGAGAGCCAGGAAAGTATGTACAAATATCTGACCAGCATTAATAATTTTCACATTGCCTTTTTCCACTCAGGAGTAAACATGGCTACCTATTTTACAGGCCCTGGTTGTTCAAAGGATGGATAGCACTATGCACTGGATAAATCACTATCCAGCTGATTATGTGATTTGCTTTACCAACACTTATCCACTGGATAGTGATTTCTCTGGTGGATAGCATTATCCAGCCTTTGAAGAACTGAGATCAGGTGTATACTCTCTGGTGAGGAGAGGCGCTATGGGAGTGGAGTAGTAAATATGTTTAACTTTTGTCACAACTCGTGTATTGACCAGGATTTGAACCTGGGATATCAGAAATTTAATGGAGAGCTTAAGCAATGATGAGGGCGACCGCGAGGACACTGCCTAGTAAAAAATGAATTTATATTTTACCTTCAAATTTCGCAATTATTGTCTAGATCAGTTCAGTGCATTTATTGGTCTCAGAACTTGCTCAAACTAAATATGTAATGCCAGTGTTCAATTTAAATGAAAATACGAAAAATTAGCCCCTGTCATTCGCGTTCTGCAAAATACGCAAAACTTAGTCATTTCACATTGTTCTTGTGCAGAGGACAGTAGAGAAATATACACAGATTTATAATGCCCATGCACAGCCATTGTTCTGCTCATTAAACCTTTTGTTTGGTGACATTCTTGTTGCCATTGCCGTCCTGGTTTGCTTAAAGGGGCTCAGTCACGGTTTGCACATATTGAAAAGTTTCGCCTAAATTTTTCAAATTCGTTGTTTGTAATGAGTGTTAACCCTCTCCATCCTCAGCCATCTTTGTTCCTTTATGGTTTATCATTATCTCTTTGGTGTTTTTATTTCTTATTAAACTGTTATTTCTAGGTTTCCTACCATTTAAAGGTAATTTTGTATGTGGCCAAAATAACTCAAAATACCGTGACTGAGCCCCTTTAAGCTCTTTAGTATTGGTCCAAGGCCTTGGCCTCATAGGGGGTCTCGGATCTGCTCCCAAAGAACTCTTCTAAACCCTGTGTTCTTACTACAGATTTAAATTCAAATTAGTTGTGTTAAAAAAATGGCTCAAAAATCAGCAAAATGATTCGTCAGTCTGAATGCAAAAAGGAAAGATCTCTCAAAAATGGGTGTCATCAAAGCACAATGACACCGACATATATGGCTACAGGTAAAAGCCTGAACACAACCACACCCAAGTTTGAACTGGACCTTGGTCAAAATATCAGTCTCCATCGTCAGGTATTACATAGTTTACATGTATTTTAAAATGATTTCTTATCCATTGCACTTCAGTCCCTGTTCATAAAAGGTTTTCAGCAGGGTTTTCAACTCTTTCAATAAAATTAATGTGTTTTTTCCCCCTAGCTATAGACCTGAGCTTTATCGATGCTGTTTGTGTTGGAGAGACAGCATCACCCTTCTGATTGGCTGGGCAGACATGGTTCAGGTAGAAAATCGTAGTCACTTGTGTAGTGGTTTGAAACATTCATTTGTTTATTCATTCATTTGGTCATTTATTTGGTTATAATTTTTATCTCTTCTTTTGATTGTGTCTAAGTGTTTGTCTGTTTGTTCATTCCCTTCACATTGAATTATCTTTCCTCAGATTTGTGTTGTAAAAGAAAGGTTAGTTCAAAGGTCAGACCTTCCCCCACTGGTTGTGGAAATAGGTAAACATCAGTTGCTTTTTTAGTTGTTTTTTGACTATGTACATTGACCTTCAGTACTTTCTTTCTGGATTCTACCAACAGTAAATCAAATAAACTAATCACTTTAATTTGAAATTTTTGTAGTTGCCATATTCAAGACTGATTATTACATTTCTGGAATTGCATACCTGAAAAATGACTTGGTAAGCTCTGGAATTTCTGTTTTGTGTGTTTGTTTAACAATAATGTTCCTGCCAGTTGTTTAAAAACCTTCATCGTATAAAGCACTAATCTAAGATTCAAAAGTACTTTTAAATTTCTTTTTTGAATCTCTTGGAGTTAGTGAGAATTAGTTTTGGAAATGGCTTGATTTTGAGTGCATTTGAGGATAAATTTTTAGAGCTAAGAAAATATATAATTTTTTTTAACAGGTTGTCCTGTCTTACATGACCAACATCGAGGCAGGAACAAGAAAGGTAAAAAAGAAGAAGAAGAAAAAGCAGCATTGAAGGCTACATGTTGTATGTTATTCTGAATCAAAATATACATGACTGTAAGATTTGTTATTTTCTCTATATTTCCAAACTGACAGAAAGGTGAACCATTAGTTGCACACAGACCACAATTGAGGATTGTAACACCACGTGGCCTTAGTGAACCTGAAGAGATTTCAGCAGATGCTCTGTCTGTCAGAGGATTTGAGCAGTACCGCTGTGATGATTATCATTTAGGTAGGACTATGTTGATTAATTGATAAAGAGATAGATGAACGTACATGTACAGACAAGTGCCTGTGTGGGAGTGATCTTTAAATACCCTTTGTAAGTCATAGATCCTTTAATTTAAGGGCACAAAATAAAATTGGTATGTAAAAAAAATTAAAATTAAAAGTACATAGGAACTTAAAATTATTAACTTAAAGTAAAGATCTAAATGCTGGTTAATTAATAAATGTGAATAGATTGCTTTAATTACATTGTAAGTCTTACGGTGAGTGCTGTCTGGAGGTTCGTTAAATTAGGTAATACACTGTACTATTTGTCAGTTTAGCCCAGTTTTTGTTCCTATCCTTTCAGCTGAATTTAAAGAATGGACCTGACACCCTTGTCTTAATCTTTTTAAACAAATATGCAAAAAAAAAAAACAAAAAACATGGCCATAAATTAAGTTATGTCTTGAAAGTAAAAAGAGATCATTCAACTGCATCAGATAATGTTTTATCCTTCACTAAATGTGTCATGCTTTCTCTTCATTTTGCTTGAATGACATTAATGAAAGTGCATTCCTTTGGGGTGATCTGGATCAAGATTAATAATCGTAGATCGCTAGGATCATTGTTTTTCAAAGGAACCGATGAATCCACTCTGGGATTCATCAGCTTCTTTGATACACCATGATATTGGATCAGTGATTGATTCAGATCTGGATCTTCTCAAAGTAGATATGCAACGCAAGTTTCATTACATGTAGCTGTTTATGATTTACCACATAATGCAGCCCTCGCAATAATATCTCAAAGAGTTATACATATATTGCTTTGTTCCTGTAAAGAGTGAATATTTTCTAGCAGGGGAGGACTCCATATGAAAAGGTCGATGATGGTCCACTTTGGGGTATAAAATATGTGGTCTCAATTAGGGTGTTCATGACAAAATGCTGCTATTTTTAGCTGCTAAAGTATCTCTTAGGGTGCACTTGAAGAGATAATAATTAAAAACTGCCCTTACAGTATGTTCATTTTTTGGCTCGATTTCTGCTGGTGTCTCGACTCCTGACTACTCTTGTGGGCTCCCTTGCTGAACAGCAGCTGATTTTTAAGTTGTATCTTTTAAGAGTCAAATAAAGCTCAGACCACGCCCAGATTGGTCTCCTGCATGGGTTTAATTCAAATTTTCTGAAGACCATCCCCGACCTTTTCATACAGGAGTCCTCCCCATGGGAATATTTACTTGGCAAGAATTCTAAATAACATACTGAACAATAACTACTAATACCTGCCTTGTATTAATGATGACTGCATTTAACCTTTGACACTTACATTGTGCATGTATCAGCCTCTTTCCATGATGATCTGGACAATCCTTCATCTTCCTTTCATCATGGTAGGTACAAAGTTTCAACAGGATACAGTGAAAACTGTATTGAGTGGACACCCTTGGGACCCTGACTAGTGTCCGCTTAATACAGCGTGTCTGCTCAAAACAGGTTCTAATATGTTGTGCAATAAAAGTTCATGATTAACTCTTTGTAACACAGTGTACGATCAAAGACTAACATAGTACAATGTCCAGTCAATCAATGCTGGGACAGCATCAATCTGGAATAATTACTGAGCTTTAGAACGGGATCACTGAACAATGTTAAAGGAGTCTCAGCTGAACCTTTAGAAGTAAAAAGCCCTTAAAGTGTCCGTGTATTACATTTTTTGTGCAAAAAAATGGCTTAACATTGGTGTCTGCATCTGTTTAACAGAGGTGTCTGCTGAATGCAGGTTTATTTTACAGTACATGTGGGAAGGTTGGGACTTCAGCTGGTGTCCACTTAATAGAGGGTGTCCACTTAATATGGGGTCCGCTTAATACAAGTTTCACTGTATAACCTTTCATTTTATACAATTGCTAGCCTGCAGTGCAGGCGTCTTATTGGGGTGAGTTAGCGTTACAACCTTGCAACCGCCATGTTAGACCGCCATGTTAGACAGTGGGGGAAGGGGGAGGGGAAAAACGAGAAGACCCACCCCCTCCCCTATCCTTCATCTTGCCTATCATTCACCCCCTTGGTAAAACTTTCTTTCTCTCTCCAGTCTTCTACTGCATGAAAAATTCAAGATGGTGGCTAAACTTTTTACGATGTGGGCGCTCACTTGAAAAAATCTTGCCTGCTCTGCAGGCTATAAAATTGCATCAATGTTTTTAAATGCATCATTGCTGCAGATATGATGAGACTGTTTACTTTTGCTCTGCCTCTCTCCAGCCATCAGTTAATTGTGTCAATCAGCATAGGAGTTTATAACTTGATTTCATTGTGCTGACCATTTGATAGAAACCTTTTTTTTTTTTTTTTTTAAAGTGTATTAGCAATTTCTCTGTTACTGAAAAAATGAATCAAACTGGAATTGATTTAAATAATTATGTGACGGTCAAAAAGTGTTCTTTTAGTATAACCCACAAAGGTAGCAATAATCAGCGAGATCGTAAAATACAATTTAAACAAACATATTTTGCAATCTTGTGAAGATGGTTGTTAATTTAAATTAGAAACCTTGAATGCTGAAACACTGTAACCAATAACTGCTAACTGCAATCTGCTAACCATTAAAATGAACCAAAACTAACCTTGTTTGGGGGTGTTAAAAATGTTTATGATATGGTTATGAATTAAACCTTAAAACATTGCATAACAGCCTCAGGAACACTTACTGCTAACCACTAGCCACTAAACTGTTCAACTTCTCCAACTGGCACCAAACTGGTTTTAAATGGGTTTAATAGTTCTAATTAACCTGCAGTGGGCCAACAGAACTCGACATTCATCATCATCATCAGTTCACGAGGCACCAGTAGTCGCATAAGGCCGAACTCAACATTCAATATTACATATTATGACCCTGAATGGCACTAAAACCCAAGTTGGAAACATGTTTCCAACAAGTTGTGTTTTAACTGAATGGGAGATGATCACAAATTAATGCAGTTGTTGTCTTGTTTCCGTTTGTCTTTACAGAAAATGTATCAGAAGAGAATTTGTTTTACATTGTTAGCCCTAAAGACCTTGTGCTGGCCAAGGTATGTCCTCATGATCCAGTTAGATAGAGACTGAACCTCACACAGATGCACGCTATTCCACGAACCTGCAGTGATGATTCAAAGAAAAGCAGCTTTGTTGGAGCTTTACTGTTACACAAACATATACAATGTAGCTTAGTCTCATGCCTTACTTTTTCTGAATTAAGCTTTGTACAATACCTGTTGGGATATCAGAATGGAAGCTAAAAACCAGTTACCTCCTATAAGAACCAGACATTCATCTTCTGGTTCCCATGAACACTACATTTTAAACTTTCCATAATCAAACAGTGACATTACCTAAGTGGTTGACTCATTCTGGTCTGACTTTATATTCAAGAAAAATCTGGTTAAAGCTTTAAATGTATAAATCTGGAAGTACTCTTCCCATCATTTGGGAACAGAAGTTAGAAATCTGTGTTCTGTTTTAGCCTAGAAACATTGATGATCACATCAAATGGCTTACAGATCATGGAAAATATGAGGTATGTACAAAAATGGATTTAACCCCCTTGGCATGGTCTGCAGTAAGGAAATTGCATTGAGTAACTTAAAATGTCATGAAACCTTTATCTATATAATTTATATGTCAGGCATCAATTCATTATCATTTACTCAGTGTCATCATTTTTCAATACTTGTTAAAGAGTGGTGAAGTTAGACTAAATTCACCAGCTAACTGGCAACAAGGATAATTTTGTTTTTACCACAGGAAGCATTGGCTGCTGCAGAAACAAACAGTAAAGAAGTCAAGAAGCACAATCAGCAGGTAAATACAAGATTTTGTCCTTGTTCATGGGGGGTGGGCCTCTGGTCCAGTAGGTACATGTAGTATATTCAGGCTCAAAATTGAGTTGTCCAGGTTGCATTGCTGACCAGGATATTTTGTGTCATGTTCCTTGTATTCACAGTGCCTCTGTCAACCTAGGTGCATAACTGGGTAATGTCAAACCTAGGAGGGGGGGCCTCCCATGTGAAACAGTCGGGGATGCTCGTCAGAAAATTGAATTAAATCCATAAAGGAGACCAATGTGGTCGTGGCTCAAGCTTTATTTGACCCCTAAAAGATACCACTTTAAAACCGTCATGACAGCATTCCTGACTTCGTCAAATGACAGTTCTCTTGCCCCCTCCCCCGAATAGAAAATAATTAAGGCAAGCAGTCAAAATGCTGTATTTAGTACGTATTCATGTTCCAGAAGGTGAAATAAGGTCTGGCAATGTGGGCCACTTTGGTTTGAGCCTATGAAACTTTGGCACTCTTATTTTCCATGTCAAAAGTTACGTCATTTTATTTTCAACTATGACTCACAAATCAAACAGAGATCATCTAATTATTTCTTGAGTGACTTTTGGGTGGTTTTTCCCTGAGACATAACACAGTAACTTCATCTAGCCTCTATTTTACAACAAACAGGGTTTTGCCAATGTAAGTCTTATAACAGTTTCTTCAAAGATTTCTACAAAAAACGGTACTAACATATTGTATCTGGCTTTGAAATTATAAGGATATTGGAAGAGCTTATCTGAAATCTCTGATGGAGGAAGGAAAATACGAAACTGCTGCCAGGTTTGTACATAACCATTTTCAACGTCTTGAACAGCATAAAAATTTTGCTAGAACCTCGTAATTGTAACTACCTTGTGTCTATGTCAGTTATCTCCATAGTATTCAAGTTATATTAAGTGCCAAAATAACGTTAATGTTCTAAAACTAACGACTACCTTAAAGTATTAAATTGTTAATAAAACACCAAAAGTTAAATGCACTTCAACCCCTTCTGTTGAATGTTTTACAGACTGTGTCTGAAAGTCTTAAAGGATGACAGGAAACTTTGGGAAGATGAAGTGTATAAGTTTGCACGGAAACACCAGTTGGAGGTAGGTTA
The DNA here is from genome assembly GCF_964199315.1 of Orbicella franksi. NCBI lineage: Eukaryota > Metazoa > Cnidaria > Anthozoa > Scleractinia > Merulinidae > Orbicella > Orbicella franksi. Next base: position 32,204,104 of record NC_138149.1, on the reverse strand, counting down.
TGATTTTCTTCAGAGAATACTGAAGATTGAGGAGAAAAGCCCCGCGGGTTTACAAGGCTTTCACGCGAGGTTGGCGAAGTTTCGCGCGTCACAAGAAAAAGCGAGCGGGAAAGAAACTGTTTTGCAGTTTTCCAGCTGTGGTATTTACTTATCTGCTTTCATCTTTCAACTGACCATAACAGTATCCTTTTGATTCTGTTTTCTTTCTCCATCAGGCCATTGCACCCTACATTCCAACAAGTACAGTCAAGCTGAGCCCCGTACTTTATGAAATGGTCTTGTACGACTTCCTCAAGAAAGATGTCAAGGTGACTAGAAGGTTTTTTCGGTAAAAAAGTAACTCTACGTATGCACAGAAGAGTGAGGACAGAGAGAGACTTTATTTTATGTGGATTGGGTGAATCGGTGAAGGCAAACATTAGTGACAACTTTGTGCGCCTAATTTGGGGATGTGATACAACAAAACTTTAACAAGTAATCCCAGAACAACAGTTACTAAGAGCAAATCATCCTTAGTTATTTTTGTGAACGTCAGTGTGAACACAGAACCGGCAAGAATGCGCGAGAAAACACAGAACCGCTAACAAAGCGCGGGAAAATATCGAACCGACTTCCTATAGGCTTTCTCCCAGGCCTTCACGGCCATTATTTCGGTGAAGTATCCGAAACGAACGGTGCGGACCACGTGACCCGAAACGATTGACCGCGGCGAAATATTGAGGCCTAGGAACTAGGCAAGAACCAGTCAACCAGCCAAGGAAGCACGGGAAAACGCAAAACCGCTAAGAATGCGCGGGAAAACATAGAACCGGCAAGAAGGCGCGGGAAAACACATATCATATCTGAGAAGTCACCGTAGCATTCTTGTCTGAATCTCTGGTTACTTTTCAATTTCAGAAATTTCAGGCCCTGATCAAGGATTGGCCAGCAGAGTTATACGGCGTGCAGCCCATTATCAGTGCTGTGCAGGTGAGGAAATATGCCGGACACTTTGATACGGCATTACTGAACGACTTGCGGAGAAGTTATCGACCAACAAGCGATCTCTGACTGACACTGTGCTTTGCTCTGTAGGACCAGTTGGAAAAAGATCCTCAAAATCGAGTTCTTCTGGAAACACTAGGAGAACTGTAAGGCATTTGAGTCTTGTTTTGTTTTAAATTTTATGGACCCCCAAGTCCCTGACCGTGATTTGATTTCTTTGCAGCTACACACGATTGAAAAGATATGACAAAGGACTGGCCATATATCTGAAGTGAGTTGTGTTATTAAAGGGACTCAGTCACGGTATTTTGGAGTTATCTAATTTGGCTATTTACAAAATTACTTTGAAATTGAAGGAAACCTGAAAATAATAGTTACTTGAGGTAGAAAAACACTAAAGAGATAAAAATAAACCATAAAGAAACATGGATGGTTAAGGATGGAGAAGATTGACACGGATTGCAAACGACGAACGGAACTTGAAAAATTTACGCCAAACGTTTCAAGATGCAGAAACCGTGGCGTAGCTCCTTTAAACTTTGTTGTGCCAAAACTTGACAACTGTTCAGGAATTAGGTTTGAGTGAGTTATTTTGAGTTCGTGTTTTCTTGTTTTTTCGCAGACTTGGCCACAGTGATGTGTTCAACTTGATCCATCAACACAACTTGTTTAATTCGATCCAGGACAAGATTATCATGTTGATGGAGTTTGACAAAGAGGTGAATAGTTATGGCAAGTAGATGTTCGAGCTTTGATAGCGGAATAAGAAAGTTATTGACTCGTAGTCTGTTCGATTCTATTCTAAAGGATTCCGTCGCCATTGTGTCGCGTAGTTGGACAAAACATTGCACTAATTGTACCATAATCCCAGTTCTTCTCTCCTCTCGTGGAGGCGCGGTGGCCTCGTGGTTAGTTCTCTCGCCTCCGGATCGAGCGGTCTGGGTTCGAGTCCTGGTCGGGGGCATTGTGTTGTGTTCTTGGGCAACACACTTTACTTTCACAGTGCCTCTCTCCACACAGGTGTATTAATGCTGGGGGTAACCCTGCGATGGACTAGCATCCCATCCAGGAGGGGAGTAGAAATACTCCTAGTCGCTTCATGCTACAGAAACCGGGATAAGCTCCGGCCTGGTGGGCCACTTGGCTCGTATGCAGACTTAACCTTCTCTCCTCTCTCTTCCACTTCCAGGGAGTCTTTGTTGTGGTTTTTCTTAGACTATCTGTTGCTTGAAGTCAAAACTTTGAGATTTTCATTAATTATAATAGCAGAATTACAAAAATAGCGCTCCCAAGCCCTTTAAATGTACTTGTATTTGTTTTTGCTTTTTGACAGAAAGCCGTGAAGATGTTGATTGACAATATCGACAAAGTTCCTGTAAGTGTCCGAAAGATCCCTGATTCAAATCCGCCACCCTACCGCTATCTGGATTTGTTCTCGGTAGTCCCGAGTTCAACTCGTCCACCGCGTTGTGTAAATAGCCAACTGGTCAGCCTCCAACCAGTTGGGAGCTTAATAGTTTATGTTCCATTTGTAATATTTGTTTAATTATTTAGTGTCCCCAGTTAGCACAACAGTGCTAAATACACTTTAAACTGAAATAAAGGTTTTTATTTATTTTATTTAATGTAACTCTTTACACTCTTGGTCGTATCGTAATCAGTTCGCTTATTCTCCAATTTTGCACAGTCTTATAACGCTTGTGCTCTCCTTTGGGAATAAATTCAGTGTTTGTGGCTTGTTGCTGCAATCTTTTCAACAGGGTTCGACCACTTTCTCTTTGACAAATGGCCGGTGTCGTGTCTGCACGGCTTACGTCATTTGTGTTTTCAGCCTCACTCTGATGCCATCATTTACAGGTCGAAGAAGTTGTACGACAGCTGAACAAAAGATCAGAACTGCTTCACGTGGTCAGTGTCATTTGCTGGTTTATGGTTTGCTGTAAATTAGTCTAAAAGTCATTACAGTAATTAGAGTAAAGTCGACCCTACTTTACACGAGTTTGAACAGTTTCGACTTCAGTGAAAAGTAAAATGAAGCCGCGGCAAGTTTTTAATGTATACTGAGTTATCGACCGTTATCCTCTGTTACCCTAGACCAGTGTATTGTTTGTTGCTCACGTAATTTTTGTTTTGACTCTGTCTCTTCCTGAAGCATTGTACAATTTAAGAATTAATTATAATTGGGGTTTTTTTTTGGTCAGTATTTGGACACGCTGTTTGTCAAGGATCCACAAGCAGGAATGGATTACCACGAACTCCAGGTAAAACCAGTTTACTCTTACAAGAGAGATTATAAAATACAACCACGAAGGCGCGAACTGTGCAAAAAAAGACAATCACAGCCGGTGCGAAGCGCGGGAAAAGACAGAACCGACAAGAAAGCGCTCAAAACACATAACCCTAAACCGGCAGAAAGATAGCGCGGATAAACAAATAACCGGGAAGAAACTGCGGGAAGGTACATAACCGGCAAGAAAGTGCGGAAAACAGATTACCGACAAGAAAGTGCGGGAAAACAGATATGCGGAAGCAATCGCGGAAAAACACAACCAGCAAGAAAGAGCGGGAAAACACATAGCCCCAAACAGGCAGAAAGTGAGGGCAAGCAAATAACCAGCAAGGAAGCTCGGTAAAACAGATAAGCGGAAGCAAGCGCGGAAAAAGATCGAAAAACACATCTTAAACCGACATAACAACAAGAAAGCGCGAGAAAACAGATAACCTGCAGTATGCGCCCTCGCGTTTAATCATGACTTTGTCACCTTATTATCCCCATTATCTCTGCTCTGTTTGCTCGACTTTTATAACGAACTATATCCACCCTCACTGATTTCGAAATTGGAAAAGCACGGTAATAGCGACATGGTATTGTTCTTTCAGATTCCTCTTTATGCGGAGTTTGACCGTCCAAAACTGCTGACATTCCTGAGAAACAGCAACTATTATCCTCTTCAAAAGGTAAATGATTCTCGATTTCAAATAGTAATAAGGTGTGAAATACCCTGCTTCTCAGAAGGACTGATGTCGCTCGTTCCAGGGAGTGATGTTAATCAAATGATTACAAACACTTTTCTACAAGAAAGTAACGAGAGGATAAATGAGGCAGAGCGAGTCACCTTGGACTGTGTTGGGACTGAGTTTATGTTGATTTGCTTGATCGTTCTCAAGTGTTTCTCTCAGTGTCAGAAAGGTTGAATTTTAACACCGTGTCTTTCTGTTAGGCTTTGAACGAGTGTGAACAAAGACGTTTGGTTCCAGAGATGGTGTTTCTACTCAGTGAGTATAAAGCTCAAATTCCAGAAAGAAAATAGTTTTAAAAAGCGTCTTCTTGGGCCTTCCGTAAAACGAAAACCTAAGTAATCAAAAGTATTCAACCGCATCGCATTCAAATACCGCCATAATCAACCGATAACTTGAAGCAAAAACATGCCACTAGTGTTAAACGCGGGAAAACGCCTTAAAAGAACTACGTCATAGTTTACACATCTTGAAAAGTTTAGCATAAATTTTTCAAGTTCGTTGTTTGTAATCCGTGTCAATCTTCTCCACCCTTAACCAGCCTTGTTCCGTTATGGTTTATTCTCTCTTTGGTGTTTTTCTTAAAAAAGTTATATTTTCAGATTTCCTTCAATTTAAAGGTAATTTTGTACGTGGCCAAAATAACTCAAAATAGCGTGACTGAGCTCCTTTAAGACATGAAAAACAACAAACACTCTTGCTTCTTCTATGTCGCAGATATGCATGTGTGCTAACTTGTTCTTTGTTGCGGTAAAAGTTTAACAAGGCGCATGCGTAGCACTACTATTTCGAGCCGATAACAAATGTCACAAACAATACAGTGAACCAATCAAAACTCGAAGTAATTACATGAAGCTAACGTAAGCGCGGGAAAACGAGTGCGAGTGAGTAACCATTGATTCTGGTTTTACTTCTGATTGGATGAAAAAGTGGCGCGAGTTTTTTAGGCCAATCGTGTCGTGCAATAATGCAGAGCCAATTACTCTTGGACACTCAAATGAAAACCGCTCTAGTCCACGAAAAACCTCTTTGGTCTTGGTTTGGTGACAATTTGATTCTTGTGGTTTGCCAGGTCGTATGGGAAACAACAAGCAAGCTTTACAGCTGATTATTCAGGAGGAAAACGATGTAGAGAAGGTAAGTAAGTCTTCAGAAATAAAGTGAGTCGTAGTTTTTCTAAAGTAAAATTCCAAGAGCGTTAGAGCCGAGAGTACTTGTAAAGATGATTGGCAGTTTATGAGTGATATGTCTTTGTTGATTGACAGGCCATTGAATTCGCCAAGGAACAAGATGATGAAGACTTGTGGGACGATCTTATCAATTATTCTCTTGACAAGCCAGGTATTTAATGTCTTAAGATTCTGCCCACGATAAAAACGTTACAGCACCAATTCAACTAAAAGATAAACTATTAGGTTCTTTTTAAAAAAAAAATACACATTCTTCTTCGCAGCCTCTTTACTAGCATTTTCCTTTCGCTGAACGGTTGTTCAAAAGGTACACTAAGAAAACATCAGCTAAATTTGAAACGAAACTCGCCAAAGAGTTGTTCACGAATTGCAGGTCTGGTTGTTTGCTCTGTATAGAGGTAACTCTGACGTCTGTTGCTAAATGAAACTGCGATAGTCGCACCTGTCCGTTTTTAATGGCACTGTTTTTCTTTATCCCTTTAGAGTTTATCACAGGTCTTTTGCAGAATATCGGAACCCATGTTGATCCTATCAAACTGATTCAGGTACGGTATTTCTGTGGTTCAATTTCCATTGTTAGTTATAAATGGTTGTTGTTGTTGCTGTTGCTACTGCTGCCGTTGTTGTTGTTATTGTTGTGACGGTGACGTTGGTGGTGGTTGTTCGTTGTTTGATAATGTTGATGATAATTCGTAAAGGATTTTAGTATTGCAAGGTTGTTACGCGAGTCTCTCCAGTTTTAAATGTTTTGAAAACCAGCCCGTGTTGATGTCGTTTACGATGGCCTCATGGTTAGTGCGCTCAACTCCGGATCGAGCGGTGCGGGCTAGAGCCCTGGCCGGGGACACTGTGTTGTGTTCCTGGACACGACACTGTACTCTCACAATGCCTCTCTGCACCCAGGTGTATAAATGGGTACTGGTGAATTTTATGCTGAAAGTAACCCTTCGATGGACTAGCATCCCATCCAGTGATGGAGCAGAAATATTCCTAGTCGCTTCATGCTACAGAAGCCGGGATTATCTCCGGCCTGATGGACCACTTGGCACTTACCTTTACCTTCTTTTCACAGAGGATACCTGAAGGAATGAAGATTCCTGGTCTAAGGGATTCGCTAGTGAAGATCCTTCAAGATTTCAATTTACAGGTTACTTGTCTAAACATTCCTTATCTTACCTCTTACCTCTTCAGTGCTGTTGTATTGTTTGGATTGTTGGCGCAATAGAAAATATCTGAGCAAAATATTTTTCGTCTTCAGATTTCCCTTCGTGAAGGCTGTAAAAAGATTCTTGTTAAAGACAGGTGAGAAAAAAAAAAACATACGTGATATGGTAAAATAGCCGCTCTCCCCTTTTCGACTAAGCGCAAACGGCAGTTGCGAACAATTTCTATAGAAATCAGTAGTTCCCTGATCAAAAGTGGTCTCAGACACAGAAAAAAAAACATTTTCAGTATGATGAAAGTAAAAAGTAGTTTTATGCTAGTACTCGTAATGCATTCAGTAACAGCTTATAATCTTGTTACCGTTTTTAACTTAGCCAATTGATTAATTACAACTGATCGGTTTTTTTTTCCTATAGTGTGTCGTTGCTTCAACGGCTGAGCAAAGTACAGCAGAAGGGCGTGTCTGTTGACGGTATGATCGCGTTTTTTGTTAATCAACGTTTTTGGATCAAGTGTCCATCGCAGCCTTTTATGCCATAACTGATTAATTGGTATTTTTTTAATTGTAGATGAAACTAAGTGTCCCGTGTGCCAGGGAACCGTCATTGCCGAAGGTTGGTACAAAGAAGCGACTGTTTTCCTCTCTTCTATTTTCCACGCGCGTGGTCTTTGATACCGCTGACACGTGGCTTTTAGTGATATGCTCGTGTCTACGCTTGTAGTGGTATTGGACTCCCGATTTAGAGATCCACATTCAAGCTATCCTGCCGGCCTGGTTGGCACAACAATGGGAGGGAAGCGGCGCGTGTTCTCTCTTCTCAAGCGCAAAAATTACTCGTTTTCCCTCCGTCCCTACGCCTACTAAACAAGCTAGATTATAGCTAGCCAGGGTCCTGGTGTTTCGTTCTCAGGCTCAACAATCAAAGTGCCTCTTTTACCCTGAAATCTGATACATGTACGCAACGCCTGCCAAAAATTGCTCTTCCTTCAAAGTTATAAAGGTACATAATAGGCTCACTGCTTAGTTTTTCACCGGTTCAGTTATTTCCTCAGAAAGATCATATCACGATTGCGTTGGTGAAAAGAAACTTCGTATGAATAAACTTTGTGACATGAAGTAGCCGGTGACTTGCGTCGGGCAACTAAGAATCTGCCAGAATCTCCTCATCCAGCGGCTTAATGTTGCAGAAACTGGAGTTCTGAAGAGCCAGCCTCTGTAGTACTTGCGCAGTGTGAAGATGTATACTCACGACACATATTCATGTTTAAGAATTAGATTTTGAATGTAAAATCATCTGAGAATGAATTCCCAGAGTTTTAACTGGCTTGAAGGAGAAGTGTAGAGTTTCTGTCACTTCCCCTTACCCGAGTGTTCCTTCCTTGCGAAACTGCATTATACATTTAAGGTAGCGGTACCAATCCACATTTCTGGTTTGCTGTTTATCGCTTTTTAAAATGATCTTTTTGTTTTTGGGTAGATACAAGACGGGCGTCGCATGTTGTCGTGTTCTTCTGTAAACATGTTTATCACGAAGACTGCCTGCCAGCGCGTGATGTGGTGAGTCATGAGATCATTATCACATTTAGCTTTCCCGCACGAATTAGAGGTACGCCCCAAAATGCGGGAACGCTAGCTACGCGGCCACATTTTGTTTTATTTTTATGTATTCACTTAAAAGTGTACCTTCTTAGGAAAGTGAAGCTCCTGATTTTCAGGAACATTACTGCTCAGCCTTTGAACACACCGGCGCCGCGCTCTATCAGCCTCGCGCGCAGCCCTTGTTAGGTTCTCACGCAACGAGGGACGCTACGTGACGGCCTAAGTAAGGGCCTGGGAAACTACCCGGCTGTAGACGGCTAAGACGAAATGGAGAAGCCGTGTGGGAAAGGAGAGGACACGGATCTGAACAGTTATTTATTTCTTCTTTGCAGGGGCCGTTTTGTCAGATCTGTACAGCACACAGTCAAGTAAAAAGACGGCGATCTCGTCACGTACAGGGGAATGAAGCAAGATCGTAAACTATGAACTCAAATTGTATATGCATTGATGAAACCAAGTACAGACATGAATCAAATTAACCAAGAGTCCAAGATAATCCAGCCGTCCTGTGATTCAAGCAGACCTTTAGACCGGTCAAGCTTGCTTCTCGTGGGGTGATTCATTGTAACAAGATTGAGCAGTCATGTGACGCAACAACGAAATTCTAATAATGATTTCTGTTAGTCATGACTCAACCTGTTGTGGTCGGGCATCCTACCTGGACATTCTTTTGACCTGTCACGCACTCCTTAATTTATGTCAGGGAGGATTCTGCGACGAACTAAAAAGAGGTCCAACACATCTGCCCGGTGAAGATAAAATTGACCAATCACGTGACTCGCGGAAAGCGCGGGGAAACATGCAACTAGCATAATATAACACAGTAGTAATTTTATAGATCCAAACATTGAAGGGGCTACGTCATGTCACGGCATTTTGAGTTATTTTGGCCACGTACAAAATTACCTTTTAATTGAAGAACCCTGAAAATAACAGTTTACGTCGATAAAAAAAAACACCAGAGACAATAATAAACCATAAAGGAACAAGGATTGTTTAAGGATGGGGAAATTGACACGGACTGCAAACGACCAACTAGAAAAACTATGCTAAACTTTTCAAGATGCGCAAACCAGCTGCTGTAAGGAATAACTTACGAGAACCCGCTTAAGATTTGAATTTTCTTCGGAACGATGAAATGGACTGAATTGGCTCTTGATCGTAAAATTCAAGAGTCCTTAGTGAGAACCACGAGAAGATTCAAAACATGTCCATCTTGCGCTATTCAATGTTTGTATAAGCTCTTGTTCTAGCGGTGATGCTAGCTGGCGTCGTTATCTCACTATAAAAGAATTAAATAGCCAGAGTTATTTTTTGTAGTCAGCGATTTATTGTACACAAATACGTTAGAAGGAAATACGAAAGAGACACTTATACAAAGAGTGTATTTGTTCGAGATCGCGGATTGCTTTATAAAATATAGGACTTTGTTTCAACTAAGGAGAACAATTCAAATAAAACTCTGTCCCTGCACTGAGTGCCCGGGGCAAAGGGCGCTGCCTGGATTTAATTACACGCTAAACAGCTGAACAACGCTGCACCTGAGAATTACCGCATCATGCTCAACACACTGAGTCAAGTCGTGCCATGATGCGCGAATAATCTTCCTATAATTTGTAATAAATAATGTCTTAAAAAATACAGGAACGTCGATCGGGCTTTATTTACTTTGTACACTGATCGGTTCCGTAGATATTAACACATAGTGATCACCCACTTTGTCTCGTAGTTTACCGCCGTTATATTTACTCCACAAGGTCGGGGAACCGTCACGAAGAGCTGAAGAATCTCGAGCACCCGAGCATAAAGATTCGGCGCTTCCCGAGCGAACGAGACCGTTCGGCGTTTCCTGACTCTTCCATGACCTTGAATCTATGGACGTTTTGAATTTTGTAGTTTTTTTTTTTTTGTTTTTAACATTTTAGAGTGACTGTACGCCCTCTCTAACTACAGCCTTGTTAATTAAAACTAAATGCGGTCTGCACGTCCAAAAGCAAACAGCAAAACAACTCCATGATATACAACCTGTACGAAAAGCGTTCGGAAAAAAACGCAAATATACATGATTTAACCAAAATACAAAAAAAAACCTACGCTCGTTTCTATACGGTACCTCTTCAAAAGAAAGTTTCAGCAACAGAAACGCGCCTTACAATTCAAAACGATATCTATTGTAAACGCTCTAGCGAGTTTGGAAAAACTTGAAATTGACCTCGAAGCCCAAACGCGCCCGAGTGATTCTAGCAGCTTTTGTTGTCAGAAGTGGCAGTTTCCTGTTCGAAACAAAAACTATGATATAGCGGGAAAAAAAGTCATGCAAAACAGCTACCAATTCAAAGAGCGAAAAGGTTATGTAACCAAACATGTAAATATAGGGTAAATATAAACTGAACCATGGCTGCAGTCACAGAGAACGAACAGTATTAACTTTGGCAGGGTTTATAACGAGTTGATTTGTTAACTGACGAGTAAGTAAAATATTCCTAAAGTAACGTCTGCATTGATTAATGATAAAGAAGACGATGCCAGCCTTGGGTGCCTTGAAATCCATTGGGGTGATGTAAACGTTTATTCCTCTACTGTATCTCGCTATGTCCTCTTGCAACTCCGCTGTATGAATCCCCATTCCCATGAACATTAGTTTCGTTCGCTATTTCGAGCGCTTTACAACTGTACTAGAGAAGAGACCATCCTGTTTGTACGGAACACTGTCTCTTGGCAGATTAAATTCTCTTTGAATGGCATTTATTATCACGTTGCGTTTGGTAAACTGCTGATTGAGGTCCCTAATCCATCTAATGTGCTTAGGAGGCCATCTACTCTATTGACGTCTATTTCCCTGGAAATAAAAAATACAAAAAGAAAAGAAGAAAATGGACATCACTCATTTGTAGTGGTTAAAGAATCGTCAAATTTGAAACTAAAATTCCCCCACCCCCCCCTCCCCGGGTCAACAACGTAAAACGGAAAAAGGAAAGGATCGGACGAAGATATGCATAAACTAGCATTTATATCATTTCGAAGTATATCTGCTTAAAATAAAAGTTATTTTCATATCTCTGGTTATTCTCTTACGCATCCCTGCAACTGGAGTAATCGCTTTGCTCGAATCGGGCCAGCCGATACTCAAGTAAAGTGCACAAGCTGCTTTGGCGTTTGAATGGTATAGCGGAAAAACTGTCTTTTGGTCCCTTGTTCCAACGGCCCTGAACACCCACTGGGTTTCTCGAGGCTCTCGGTAGAGCACATGCCTGCACATTTCTGCCGTCAAAACCTCCATTCAGTGGAAAATTGCCAAAAACCAGCCAGCCTATAAGCCGGGGGCTTCGTTAACGAGTAAAATTCTTTTGACCTGAACTTCTTAATGAGAAAAACTTTCCTCTAGGTGGGTACAATTGACCTCACAGCCGGTTAATTTGCCTGAAGCCCAGCCCTTTATGAAACCTCTGCTATAAGCTATGAGCTAATAGGACAGAAAGCCTGTGATTGCACTTACATTTGTTCCGCGCCAGCGCTTTCAGCAGCGCTTGCCCTCAACGTCGCACTTGCAGATGGCGATGAGTTAAGGGCCGTGGGTGAGAACGGTGCACTACCTCGCACCAAACTATTGGACAACGCGTGCCCTGAAATGTTCGAATTGACTGGAAAGTTCAATGCATAAACCGCCTTCATGGGCGCTGTGGAGTAGGCGGTGTTTTTACTAAGAAGAGTGCCCGTGGTATAACCACCTTGATTCGATAAAGGTCCATTAGTTAGCGAGCTACGGCTCATGTTGTTATGAGTGAAATTCGGCCCAACCACTCCATTAGTCGGAGTGGGGTTGAGTGAGAATTTTGATCTTGGTTGTGTGGAAAAGCTCCTATGTAGTCGAGGTCTGGGTTCTCCGTTCTGTTTACTGGCAGAGGGCGCTTCTGTCGACACTGGAGATGAATACGAGGCGAATGATACTTGCGTGGGAGGCGATTTAGGTCTAAAATGCGGCCTAAGGAGAAAACAAATTAAACAGGCTGGAGTTAGACAAGAAGTATGCACCACATGTTTATTTATACTGCCTAGCGACTAAAATACGTTTCTTTTCATGTTAGTCAACGGTATTTCAGATTTCACGGTACATCAAGACATCTTCTGATTGATGATTTTCGTTACTCCCATCACCTTCTCTTTAAAGGGGCTCAGTCACGGTATTTCGAGTTATTTTGGCCACATTCAAAATTACCTTTAAATGGTAGGAAACCTGAAAATAACAGTTTAATAAGGTAGAAAAACACCAGAGATAATGATAAACCATAAAGGAACAAGGATGGCTAAGGATGGAGAAGATTAACACGGATTACAAACAACGGATTTGAAAAATTGAGGCTAAACTTTTCAATATGTGCAAACCGTGACTGAGCTCCTTTAAAATTAATAGACATTGTGTGGAGAAGGTAGAAGTTGATCACTCTTGACAGTCACTTAGGGATAAATAACCTTAAGGCCATCTTTTCCACTCATTCAATAAGACTGATAAGTTTCACCCAATTTTCCTTCTTCATTACGGAAAAATATCGTTGAGATCACAGTGACCCCGAATTTTCTTAAAAAATATGTCAATTTTCTCTGACTCAAAATAAAATTCTCCGACTTTTGTTTTGAAGATTTTTCCCCTTGACCTGTGGCCACCCTGAATTTTGTCTTCATAGTAACAGAAAGAACAAATTACATTCATTACAGTTCACTCAAGACTTACAGTGAGGGTTTTTTCCACCCTGTAAGGTGGTCGTATGGAAACAAGCCATTGGGTAACAAGAGCGAAGATGATGATGAGTTTAGACGCATATCTAACTCATCCAAGTCTTCTGATAAAGCACTGTAGGCCCGATCCATATATATTCTGCCAAAAAGAAGAGATTGCATAAATAAAAGTGGCAACCGGCTCCAATTATACACTTTATGCACTACACATGTAAGTGAATTCTAGCAAATCCGCATGGTCACAAAGAAAGAAGCACATCATTTTGTTTTGCTTACCTTCCTCCTCGTCCAACTCTCCTTCTTGCAAAGCCAATCACTCTCTGCGGCGATGATATCGATGTACAGCTGAAACGAAATCTCTTGTCACCCAACCCACCTTCTGATGGATCTACCCATGCAAGTGGCTGAGGCATATCAAATCGAGGCTGTGGAGAACAAAGAAATTTGTTTTGTTCCCTTAACTAGAAAAACGGTATAATTAGGAAACTAAAGACTACTAATATATAACTATAAGAAAAGCTTCTTATTAATAGGTTGTAATCAACTAACCGGCATGTATTTGACACCAAGCTTTCTTTTAAATGCAAATCTGCCATCTGGGTCTTCATCGTCATCTTCGGGTTCTGAAGGAATATCCACCTGTAAATGGTAAAGTTCCAAATTAATTTACTGTTAAATGACGGTAGTACATGTACATGTAATTCAGTGAGGTGGGATTACTGCTCAAAAATGTCCTACTTGTGTAGCCACTCTCTGTATAAATAATTCCTCGCTTTTTTCACTAACATTTACAAAATTCTCAGTTTACTTACTGGAGGAGGTGATACGCGAATGAGTTCCTCATCGTCACTGAACAGCATCTGATCTCCAGGTGGCTGAACATGAGCAACCTTAGCGGGGTGACTCAGTTTAGGTCTTTTGATTCTAATGAAAAACAAAACAAACATTTTAAATTCCTATAAGCAAGATGGGTAGGTTACACTCTTTGTGAGGCAAGCCCTGCCCTAGAACTCCTGGGGTAAAAGGAAGAGGGGCACCAGGAACTGGAGGCAGACATCAAGAGATTGGGACTGACCTAGAGTCATCTAGACAGAAAGGCCTGGACAGAGATGGATGGAGGAACTTAGTAGGCAGGCTATATCCCAAGAAGTGCACTAGGCATAATTAAGTAATTCTTATGGGCAGCATTATTGCATTTCAAAGTTTCTCAACTCTGTTTTGGAAATTGCCAAATATGGTGAAGATAAACCAAACACAATTTGATGCAAGGCACTTACCCTAACTCATTGACAAAGTCATTCTTTCCTATCCGTGGCCTTTCCTGATAAAAGAAACAAAGATAAAGTGTTTTCAAAATGTATTTTCACAGCAACATTTAAAGGCTGCTACACACAAAGGGTTTTTTGCTCCTGAGTTTTGCTCCAGGGGCACACTCCAGGAGCAAAGCTCCTCCGTGTGCACCAACACTTTCATGGGAGTAATTCATTCTCGGGAGCAGAATTTCCATCCTGCAAAATGCTCCACAAAATCAAACAGGTTAAATATTTGGGAGCAGGATCCTGAGGAAAATTGAACAAACTTGAAAATGCTCCCTCGTGTGCCACACTATGCTCCCCAGAGTGTACTAGTTGTGCAAATTGACCCTGGAGCATGCTCCTGGAGGAAAACTCCTCCTGTGTATCAGCCGTAAGTCACATACCTGCAGTTTTGAAAAATACACATAGTAAACAGAACACTTCCCTACGGCACCAAGCAGGTTCATTATAGGTGACACTCACTCTGACCATCTCTGCGTAATCCACCACATACAAAATATCACTACATAACAAGCTTAACCTGCAATCCTCGTCTCCACGACTCGTGTTCCCTGTCGCCTCCTGTGGCAGAGCCTGGCGTTACATTGTCACCATAACCTGCCGACGTGGGTGCAGTGAGATTGGTGGCAGGGGGCTGATATCTGATCATATCCATACACTGTTGAAGTATTTGACCTGCATAATCTCCAGCAGCATATCTAGAATGTTCAAATTCTCATAAGGATGATGACAATTAAAAGTATAAAAAAAGTACTGAGAATTTTGATGTTGAACTGAGAGTAATACCTTTTCTCAAATACTTCAACAGTAAGCTGAAGGAGCTCTTTTTTAGACTGCTCTCTTCTCTTCACCATATCCAGAATTGTACAAGCTCTATTCAAATCTCTTCGAAGTTTGAGCATCTTCTCGTATGAAGCCTCGTCATTCTTACGATTCTGTAAAAACAAGACCATAATTTAAGCCACAGATTGACACAAAGGTTCAGTGCTATGTACAGTAGTTGTATTTCATTTGAATCAAACAGTATATCATACTGGTCAGTATTGAGAATAAGCTGTTCACCTTTCTTGTTTGCATCTTTTCTGTTCTTCTTCTGAATGCCACGTATGGATCACTCGCAGACGAGCCATCCCTCTTTTCTCCTTTAAGCTGAGGAGTCAGTGATACCACCAGATCCTTCTGTAGTAGAACAACAGGCAAACCTGAGTATACATTTCATACTTTTACATCCCAAGGTGTTGAACTCAAACAACATTTTCAATAAAAGCTTTTGTTTCCTATGATCTTATATGTGTAACTTTCCTAGAAACAGTATCAGATAATTTTCGTTTTGTGACTAAAAGGTATGTAAGTAAGCTTTACATTTCCTTACCAACTTTTTTCTTTTATTCATCCAATACTCATACAGAGGCTTGATAACATCACCACCCTCCTTCAACAATGACTTTGCTTCATTCAAAGACACCGCCTAATAAAAGGAAAGAAACAATCCACTTAAAAACATAAAGTTTTCTGAAGAAATAATCTACAAGTATATTTACATCCCAGTGATTTAGTAACTTCTTTTATTTCACTTTAACTACTTTTATGTATATTACAAACAACTTTAAAGGCAAGAAAAATTAATCTCATCACCTGACATTTCACTGAAGTACATGTTATAACTCTACAAGTAATGTTATCTTGAAAAAGGACAACTGAATCTACATCTAAAACCTAACAGAAAACATACCATAAAAACTACCATAGAAAACATTACACATCACAAAAAATTGTTATGTTGCACTACAATTCCTTCCAGACGAAGTTAAAAGGGATGGCAATGTTGTTTTAATTACCTGGTTTCCAGAATTTCGCTCCAACTGGTCAAGGAAATGTTCAAATTTAAATGGTGACAGGAGCTCCTAATAGGAAAAATAAAATTAGTCTAACTTTTCCAACAACAAAAGCGTGGAAAGCAGCAGAGTATACACAACAATGTTATTAGGCTAAAACGTTTCGCCACAATTCTTTAGAAACAATTCTGTTCTGCAGGAAATCCCTATCTTTCCTTTTGTTTTTAATTCCATAAAGATTTGCACGGAAATACTAATGAAAGTTTGAGAGAACATGAAACTGTAGTTGAAACACTCCTTGTAAACAACCCCTTGGGTTAGCATAGAAATAAATCTCTACGGAAAACATGAAAACCATTTTTTCCATCTTTCCCTACTTAAAAAATTTGTTCAGGTGTAGAGGGGCTGGCGAATTTTCTAGAGGAAAACATTTGGAAGAGAAAAGGAAAAGGTTGGTGGGATTCTCCAAAACTAAAAGCTGTGAGCTTGTAGCGGTTTCTAACAGCAGACCATGTATTGGTACAAGCTTCTCATGCACTGTTGATACTGTTAGCTTGTGACTTCCAAGATCTTCCTGTGTCTTTCCAACAACCAGTTGGTTAATTACACAAGTAAACTCACAGAAATGTGTAGTCAACCAGTACACTTTGACTAAGACAAATGAACATGGTGAATCAACCTTACCTTCTTTTTATTGAAGGCCTTAAGCCACTCCTCATCTTCTGAGTCCATATCATACTCAGGTAATTCCTCCTCGAAGTTGAAAGCTTAAAAATAAGAACATTCAGTAATTACCTCATAATATTTCCTAGGACACTCTGTTTCAAATTTCTACTGTTAGTACAAATCAGTCAATAAAGCAGCCTTTCTTCAGGGCAGCAGATTCTAAGGCCCCATCCAAACTACACTGGAGAAATTTGAAAACAGAGGTTTCACTCTGAAAATGCATCAAATGTTTTCCATTCACACTAAACTGGAGGAATTTAAAAATGCAACGATCACCAGTCATTTTGGAAAACGTGGTCAGGGAAATCACAAGACTATTGCAACGCCATCGATTTTTGAAAAACTCCATTTTCAAAACATTTTCGTTCACGAGAAAATGAGAAGCTGTAGTTTTCAAGTTCCTCCAGCTTAAAGAGTGTTTTCTAACAGCTCCATTTTTGTGACGGATTAGCATGGACAGTAGGTCTAACCAGAGAAATAAAGCTGCATTTTCAAATTTCTCTGGCATAGTGAGGACACTGTCTAATATGAGTTAGGTTTTGTAGTAATGTATATGGTGTACGACCACCGATAACCTTCCTAAAGTGATTGGTAGTAGTAGGCAGTAAGTAAATAATAACAGTGAATAATGAACTTGAGCCAGTAAAACTGGCAGCTGCTTGCATAATTTAAGAGGAATGTACACAAAGAAAGAACTTCCTTCACATGCACATTAAATGTGATCCCTGTCTTCTTCAAGTATGAAGGAAATCATGACCATGACAGTTTTTGGATATCTGATCATAGTTAGCAGAGATTTTTAATTATTTCTCCATTTTCTACTTAGTTTTAGTTTCAATTGACAAGGTATATCAAACACTCAAGACTGTGCTTGCCCACATTTCCAAACACCTCAAAGTTTGTCAAACATAATCTGCTACCCGTCAAATTTTCAACTCTCTTCTCAGTGTTTGGACATGTGATCACACACAGTCTTTTGTGTTTGATATACTGTATTGCTTAGCAAGCCCACCTTGAACATGAATGTACTGTTTCGGCTGCTTGAATGGATCATGGTAAAGGGTGTCAACCACTTTCTCCTTCAATTCCTCTGTTTCTGGAGTAGGAATTACAAGTTGTTGAGTGTCCCCATAAACCTGCTGTGCCGAGATGGCTCTCTGGAGATGGTGCTCCTGTGAATAAAAACAGATTTATCAATGACTGTCCCAGACTTCTCACTTGAATTACCCGTAAGCATAACACAGGGCTCAAAGTTAACGACCAACTGGTCGCATTTGCGACTAGATTTTTGGCTGTGCGCCTAAAAAATCATGTGTGGTCGCACCACCACGCCTTAAAAGCCAAAGTACAGTGTGACTTCTCTAGTGCTTACTCACCTGACCATACTAACGTACTCCGATTGATAAATATAAATATAAACATAGATATAACACAACCAAGCACCAGATAATAAAGTTGCACCATTTTCTTTTCATCGGTGTATGTTCTATTCGTCGTCTTTAAGCCTAATTTCCCAGTGAATTCTCCGAACTCGAATGTTCATTTCTTCCCCACGTTCTGTGTTGTAAACAACTCCGCTGACACATGCAAATGAAGGAATGAAGCACATGCTTCTTGGTCGCCAAATGGGGGACATAGTTCCAGGCGGTCCCAGTGGAAAGTGTGGAAACTGGGGATGAGATTAAATCGTGTGCTCGTTCTTCACGAACAACAGGTACAGAAAGCTGTGTTTTCACTTGTCTGACATAGAAAAATGTCCAGCGTTTTCGGAATGGGCCGGTCCACAAATTCTATGGCTTGAAAGCTAGCCAAATGTGCAAAGTTCGTGCTACTTCTCACGAATACCCAGATGTTGAAAAAATCAGGAATCTTCATGAACAGAATTTGAAAGGTGAGGCAAACAACAAGCAACTGGATAGTGAGGATACTCAACGAAGCGACTTCAGAAGTTAATATCTAAGCTTAACTCTTGTGTGAAACATCCTGATTCTGTTATTTGTTTTTGTTGTGTTCAATACTGCTAGAATAGGCCCAGTTTGCAACACGAAGCCTGAGTCGCTCTTTTTGGAGCGTTAAGTATTCTTTTGGAGTAGGTGCTCCAAGCATTTGAAGCTGTGCGCCTAAAATTTTTAACTCTGCGCCTAAAATTTTGGCAGTGCGCGTAAAAATTTACAGCTGGTCGCACAAGTGCTCCCAAAGCCAAAAATAAACTTTGAGCCCTGTAACAAAGTGATAATCAACTTGTCATTCAATGAAAAAACTTCAGTGACCAGTCACAACATTTTTTAGTTATTTTGGTCACATACAAAATTACCTTTATATTGAAGGAAATCTAAAAATAGTAGTTTACTTAATAGAAAAACACCAAAGAGATAATAATATTACCACAAAGGAGCAAGGATGGTTAAAGATAGAAAAGATTAAATTGGATTAAAAATGAAGAACTTGAAAAATTTAGGCTAAACTTTTCAAGATGTGTAAACTGTGACATAGCTCCTTTAAGGCACGCACTAAGATCATATGTCATAGCTGAAGAATTAAATAAGGTTGTATTTCTACAGCTCATATAATAATTTCATAGGCCACTTTTGGCAATACAGACACCCTGCTAATATGCATTGTAGTTTATAACACTGGTACAAATAGAACTTACAAAGTTACAGTTCACAAAGAATTGAAAAATATAAAATGTAACAGAAAATACCAACATCAACAATGTCATCTGCAAAAATACATCTTACTGACAGCCACAAGTAATACAAAAAATGATGTTTTGTAATCACACACAAAATATAATGACAACAAGCATTTTCATGATTTATTGCTTGGAAAAGTACTTCAATTTTAGCAACAATTTATTCCAATCAGCACTCGAATAAGCTGTTATTTCTACGGCAAAGAACGACATAACTAACTCGGAGCTTGCCAACCCACCCGTCTGTACCATTCAGTTTGGGCTAGGAAATGGCCAGCACATGAATTTTCATAACTCATTAAAACCAACGATCGCAACAACAAGGTTTAAATCTACAAGATCTAACGGAAAAACGCGCGCTGGAGTAGTAAAGATTTTAACACTGCGCTATTTGTTACCTACTTCCGCATTTCCATGGCATTCATAGTAAGCGCCCTCGGCCACGTTCAAAAATGGCGGGTTTACGCATACACATCACGTGAACAAACTATAAGTACATTTCACGAAGCTTGTAAACTTGAGGAATCGTGCAAAAATAATGCCTAGAGACATTGTCAATTTCCAAACTGATGCTCGGATTATATAGCTGCATGGAAATTTTAAATGATACGCGCACGTCTTATTTTCTTAAAGAAATGAGCATAATACTAAGAGTTGACAACTTATTTTTACTCACCGTTTCCTCTTCTTTCTCCATTCCAGTTGGCATTTGAGGCACAGCACGGTTTATAGTGCTGAATTCCGTCAAATCGGGTAGTTCCTCCGCCCGATACACTGGAAGAGCCTTGTTGGAATCGAGCTGCCGAGCTCTGAATGACAATTTACTCATCTTGACGCGCTGTTGAGTTTCCAAAGCGGCGCTCAAATTTAAAAATTTGAAACACTGCACAAAGCGTGCAGGTTCAAGAAAATTTTGAAACAAACACTAGGGAAATCGTATTAGAGCATTTTGAGTTTTTTGGCCTGTCAGGTCGTCTTTCAAGACTGACTTGGACGAATTTTCTTCTTCGGATCCCAATTTCTAGGATCCATCATGGCGGTAAAAACGCTCATAGGAGAAATATGTCCCAAAATGCAACTCGATGGACGGTGCGCGCGCATACCTTTGAAGGGCGCTTGGGCGTGACTAGGAGTTTGTTCCTCTTTCGAATCTTGTGACCGGGCGTTCTCGTTCATTACCCAGGATGTTCATTTATCTTCTTTGGAAGTTTTTGTAGTCCTATTCTTCCTTACAACCTCTTAAAACAGTCATAGCGTTTTGAAATAATTATGTGATTTCGAAGCCTACCTAGTGAAAAAGAGTGGAGCAAGCGCGAGCCAGCCTTACTTAATTTCTTCCAGCTTCGTTCCCAGGGCGCTTTTGCTTTCCACCTTCAAACTGCAAAAAAGGAAGCCAGTTTTCAATAAAAGTGCAATGTATAGTGAAATTCTTATCTAAAGGAGCGAGTGTACTTCTCAAGTTGTAGCACTTGAAATTTTGCACTGGAAAATAATTTCCATAATAAAATATTCAACATTATACGAACAGGCAACGAGGTATTCTGTTGCGGGGTGGGAGAGCGAGCCTAGTGCGAAGATCCAAGGAAAAAATTCTTTGATCTCTGTTTTAGCTTTGAAATTAAACAACCAATATTTCTAACTTTTTTCCCTTTGTATCTGTGGTCGGGAGCCTACTTTACGAAAACTAGAGTCACGAAACGTCACTTGCTGCCTTTTCCTCTCACTGGGGTTTAATTTTTATAATTTTACAAACGTGAAATTTGAATGTCACGACATTAAGTAAACATTAAGGACGGAACTTTTTTTTCCGAAGGGGTCTCTTATTGGCTGTTACCCAATCCCTCTCCTTTACTCGTGCACCTTACCACATATCTTGATCAGTTCAAATTTAACCAGGTCGATTATTATCATATTTTAAAAGAAACAATGCCCAAATTGTCTTGTAAAAATAAAAGGCTCAGAGACGAGCCTCTCTGGTAGATTCCCTAGTTCCTCCCTCTTCCAAACTGACACGAAAAGATTCAAAAGAATCACTTGCGACTTTCTCATCCATGTGGATGACAAAAATCGTGTAAAAGTCAGTGATAATCAAAAGTGGTGGTGAAGAGCATAACAGTCCAGTAAAAATGTGTAGATTAGCATATGGTTATAATTAATAAGTCAATTCCAATTTAAGTCATCCGATCAGTTATGCGCAGTTCAAGAGGAAGACATTCCACCAGCACAATTATTACTTTGTTGTGTTGTTCCAAAATTTAGCGGTAACCGTGTTCCTTAACCCATTGACTCCCGGAGCTTTTTTGCCATAAACGCACATTTTGGACATTTTGGAGATTTTCAGGCTGGATGTGAGCCAAATTAGCTCCAATCTACTCAAAAAGGCATTTGCAACAGGACAGCATGCTTTACTTTCCACTGACAAGCATCGCGATTTACGCCATGTTTGCTCGGGCATGCACAGAAATCCAAATTTTAGAGTTTTTGGACGGGAATGTGACCTACATCTTTAGGCTTTTCGGTTTTTTTGTAATGTTCTTTTGTTTTTCGCCTTTGCTTTTTCTCTTTTTCTTACCTTTTGGCTGCAGTGATTGACCTTCTACTGGGTTTGCTTCCAGTTCAAAAATTTGCGAGAAAGCATCATCGCGACGGGCAATTTTTACCATGTAGTAGCTAAGTGTAGTCACAGGAAATTTTGCTCTGAGTTTTTCACTCAAATTCCTGAACATTTTCGTGCATATTTCAGGCTCCATTGAGCTGATCACTCTGATCTAGGAAAGTTCTTTTCCTCCCCCAAAACTTGAGTATACTGATGTTGAGTGTCGTGCTTGCGGTTCTAACCTGACCTGAGAACGACTTATAGACGCTAGATTGTGCAGCGTTTTGCACGTTCACCTTTTATGTTGTTTATGTCGGTAAAAACATAATTAACGCTCTAGAAATGCAGATCAGGTAAAAACATGATACGATCAGGTGTCAAGCCTCGTCCATTGTTTGCTCGGAGGTCGTCAGGATCCAGTAAAATCGAAGAATACCAAAAAAATGTCCTAATTCTCCAGTAAATGTTTCGGACTTCCGGCTTACCTTATGCTTCTTCACACTTTTTTTTGTTTGCATATTTGTGGATATTTTTGTTTGCACATTTATTTATACTTTTAACCTACCATGATTTGTAATAGATAAATTAATAAAACAAAATTGAATAGGTGCTGTTGACCGAAACAGCGTTGTACGTTGTGTTATTAGAGCAGTTGATGCAGATATAAGTCCTTTTCACCTGTAAAGTGTCGCAACTTTACCCCAGGGAGGAGACTCCCATATAAAAATGACGGGGGTGCTCGTGGAGTCGTGGTACCCTTCGGGGGTTGAAAAAAAGGGTATGGTAGCTCTTCGGGTGTCCAGCCTAAAAACTCTTTTTTGGTACCTCTTGGGGGTGAAAAAAATTCCATGTCATGCCAACAAAACAGGATCTTGGTACCTTAGGGGTTCTATTCAAAATTTCACACGAGCACCCCTGTCCTTTTCAAATGGTAGTCAGGGGAAGGGGTCAGACTTTATACTTCAAAACACGCCCAACAAACCCTGTTCGCCGACTTCTTTTATCCGCTTTCCCATTGCTGCTGGATGGAGGAAATCGAGGACCTTAAACTGTGACGTTTGAATAGACTTCTCAGAGGGGAATAGTGAGAAAAGACTGAGCAAGCCCCTACCCTTACACAGGCAGACTGTCCGACATACACAGACTGATGTCACGCTGTGTCGTGAGAACAGCAAATCTTGCAGATAATCAAAGAACTTTCCAGGAATTTGGAGACTCGTAATTTTTACTGAGGGACTTAAATCAAACCACGGCGCGAAATTTTTGACCAGGCGGAAGAAGATGCACAATCTACATCAACCTTTCGCTTTTCGCCTGGCCAAAAACAGCTATCGTTCCCAGGCCTCTTGTCGTTCTGCGCCACGATCGAAAGGAATTGTGGACAAGATCAAAACAAAACGAAATGGACTGTGGGTATCGAAAGGACGAACAGCAGTGGAAGATCTTGTATTAGAGGTACAGTACGAAGCAAACCCCTAATTTTATCAGTATTTTAGTGCTCTGTAGTTTCTGAACTCGAAGATATCTGAATTGTGTCATCTGGGGTTATTTTGGGGCACTGAAGTTCTCGATCAACTCCATCAGATCATCTGGCAGCTGAGAGTGTAGATCGTAGATCAGTAGAGATCATTTTGTAAGACTTACATGTAAAAATATAGATTTTAGAGACATTATTGATGTTACATGTACCTTTACTTGTCTTATCGAATTATTGAATGTCTAGCCAGTTCAGTCAATATATACAGTAGAACCCCGGTAACTCTGAAGGCAGACGAAAAACAGTTCGAGTTAACGGGGGTTCGAGTTATCGCGGTCGATTGAATATCTAGTAATTGTTAGTTCACTGATTTTTCAGCAGTTCAGTATACAGTACAGTGCAAATAAAACTTATCTCGTCAGAACCTGTGACACGATTATGCACCTTTCCCATGTAAATACAGTACTGTGAAATGTGTGACTCAGTTATGTCCTCAAATTGCTGCAGTGTTAGTTTGTATGTGTTTTTATCGATTACACGACTAGAAAATCTAATGGAATGAGTTATATCAAGCAGAATTCGAGTTATCGGGGTAAATTTTGATCAAGGGAAACAGAATTTAGTTCAAGTTAGCAGGAAATTTGAGTTATTCGAGTTCGAGTTAAAAGTTAAAAAAAGACCATATGACTGAACAGTAGGGTCACATCCAAGAGAAATGGGACTTAGTTTGAGTAAGTGGGGGAGTTCAAGTTATTCAGGTTCGAGTTACCATTCTACTGAAATGTTTCTTCCGAGGATTTGTTGGTAAAGGAATTACTATCCCTTAGTTTTAGCTATTAAATTATATTAAATATTAAAATAATTACTGTAATGATTGAAATAATAACCTCTTCAATCAATCAATCAAACAACCTTTATTTAAATAGGGTGACACTTATAAACCTCTTACTTACTAACAAGCACAAGAGCCATACTGAGGAATATTGGCCTAAGGTCATGGCATTTCGGATATTCCCCAGCATGGCTCAAGCGCTCAAGCAAGCTAGATTAGTAAATGGTTTATACGGTACAAAACAAAACATACAGTTCATGGCTTATGACCATTTCCATGAAAACAGTCCATATAGCAAAATGTTGACCAAAATAGAACCACTTAGAACACTTGGAATAATTACCTCAAGGCTTGTCATGTAATAAATTGCAAATTATTAATAGTAGTATCGTACAACAAAATGATTTTTCTCTTTGTTACATGTTTGTACAGTGAGAAGTTAATGTTGTGTAATCCCTGAATTAAATATTAAGAATGTATATCTCTTTTGTACAGGTATATTTTGATTAGATTGTGAGCTGACTTGGTCATTATTGACATCATTGGATGCTACACACAATGTTGGCAAATACAAACGACTTTCCCCTTGGACCTCCTCCAATATATGAAATGGCTCAAGATGTGAACAGCTGCCATGATCCACAGAAGAAAGACATCAGTGAGACTTCCAATAAAACAACAGACAATGTGGAATTTGACGATCCTCCACCATACAAAGAGAAAGAATCTCCAACACACACTGTTAATAGCTTCCAGTTTCTTTTTCCACTTATTACACGCCCCTGGAAAAGATTCTTTAGTCTGTGTTGGAGAAACCAGTGGAGTATTTCTGCTGAAAATTTTGGCCACAACATGACATACTATCAGTTGAACTATGTATGGTTGCTACTTATCCTCGTTGTTGTTTCACTGGTGATGTGAGTATTTTTTATAGACTGCAAGCATTCTCTCTTTTGCTCGAAAATTGGTGGGAGAAATGCAGAACAAGTGAGTATGCGAGTGTGACTGTGAATGTGGTTCTTTCTTGTGTTCTTTTTCTTATGAATTTTCAAACAAAAGAGAGACTGCTGGTAGTCTAATTTTTTTCAGGTGTTTTTAGCATGTTATCAGATAAAATGCCCTCTGCTATCAAAAACTTGATTTCCAGGCTTTGGCTATTTGCAGGATTGACTCTGCAGACTTAAACTTTTGTGTGCTGTGGACATGCGTTACAGTCATTCTAATCTATGTGCTGAATGTCATTGGATGTTGCCCCATTGAGTTGTTGGGTAAGTTTAAAATTAAAATGGGTAAGTTACTTCCCTGAAGATAAAGGGCAACTCAGTACACCTAAGAGCAAGTCAAAGTAAAATAAAAAAAAAATTATGTGGTTTTAGCTCACAAGATTTTAACTGAGAAAATGTGGAAGCATTTTCGAATTTACTAAGTAAATAGATTGCTTTACTTTATAGTACATTGTGGCTGGAGTTTGCAGTTTACCACCCTAGCCATAGTTTGTCATATTTGAAGAGAACACAGGTCAGAGGCCACTATGGATTGGCCTTGGCAAATGTACACTTAACCAAATGCTTGCTTTGTTTTTATTCAAGTCTTTTCACTCTTGTGTACCTAATGGCCTGAAAGATGAACGAGTATTGTGAAAAGGAACATAAGATCTCTTAATTCTTCATCCTGAAAGGAGGCAATGTTAATGTTCAGTCCACAACTTGTAAATATTTTTTTATAATTTAAAGGAGGTACAAAAATTGGAGGGGTCTTTATTTTTGCCACCATGGCTAAAAAGTTAGAATGATTTTTAAGAAAACAAACATGACAACAGTAAATCCTTTAACCTAAGCATATTGCACTGTAAGATAATAACAAGCCATAAATGAGCAGCTACGGTACATGGAAATATTAGCCCTTTAAGTTTGTGAAGAATCCGTTTAAAGATATTTGAGACAATAACTGTCGTTGATTTGTCTTTCAGGACGGAAGCTATCCCTTTCAGAACAGTTAACAGCACTGATCATGCTTGAGCTTCCCTTCTATGGATTATTTCCCACCGCTGTCCCTTTTATATTTTACATTGGTAAGATATCCTCAACCATTTGATCTGTTTAAGTTCTGATTTTGTTTTGTTTTTCTTTAAATTTTTCAGGCAGTTTGATTTTTACTTCCTTTTCCCATACCATTTACCATCATAAATTGAAGCAAAAGATTAAATGTGAAGGATAACTTATACATTGATCATTTTGGATCAAGAAAAAATAAAAGATTCTTTGTTTGGAAACTTTCCAACCAAGAGCAATTTTTTAAAAAAATAGAATGTACATGTGTATACTGGTTGCTTTCAAGTACCTCACTGTAGGAAGACCCACCTTAAGAATATACTACTATTGATTAACTGTATGTTTATTATGGTCACCTTTGTTTTAACTTTTAACAGTGATTTTTTTGTTGTTGTTTTCAGCTCCATTTGCCTGTTTTGTAATGGCCCATGCATGTTTAACGCCAGTCAACAAGGGTGTAGCAAGGATTGCTGAAATTTATGACATCTGATCTGGGAAATGCAAGAATAAGTTCTATTCAAGTCTCCACAATCAAAGAAGAGAATGATATTTTTACAACTTTGTAGAAACTTCATAGGAATAGAATGGATACAATGAATGGTGTGGAGAGAGGGACTTAATTAAGTCGTTTTGTAATGCCAGTGGGCGGTGTATTGCACTCCAGTGTCCTCTATCAAGGTTGTGGTCTAAGAAAATTGTAAGGAGCCCAAAGTTCCCCAACCATGAAATCCTGGGTACCCAGCACTTAATGTTATATGAAAAATGTAAGTTTTTCCAGTCACCCAAAAGCAAAAGTTAGTCACTTGTGACACCAGGGCACTTCTAGAGCACAGCCCCATCTATAGCAATTTAATTGCATGGCATTACAGGTGGGGGTGATAATGTAAGGTAAGCTTTAGAAGTCAGGAGTAAATTGTACACATTTATTCAAGATCTCTCAGTGTTGAAATTAACTCAGCTTGTTTCCAGTGCAGCATCAGAGAAAAGAAGAGTAATATTTAAGTTGTATTAAAGGTAGAGGTAAATCAGTCGTGTTTTCTAAGGTTAGGGTACTTAGCACTGCTAGCATGTAGAGCCGTTTCAATCTTTCCTAGGAAAGATTAAGGTAGCTCTGCTAGCAGGGTAAGAATATCTTTAAAAATTAAAATTACCTAAAAAGGAAAGAAGTACATGTAGCTGTGACCAAAACTCTACTGTAGATATTTTCCAATATTTATTGGAAATATGTTATCAGTACACTATATACACAGTCGAGAATATTTTATTGGTAAAATTGTAAATAAGAAAAACAAACTTGTTTTATTCTTGTAAGGAAAGGTGTATATTAGTTTATGCAATTAAAAAATAGAATGAAAATAAAGTAATTATATTTGTGTGATGAATGAAGGTGGGGTGTGATGATGTAAATTTGCATATACAGCAAGGGAACTGTAATAGTTCTTGGGCTTTCAACCATTTTCAAAGGAGTAGAAAACGTTTTGCATGTTTCTATTTGAGTATAAGAAACGTTAACTTGTGGAAATTTTGGTGAATGAAAATGCTGTGGCAATGTGGCTGAGATTTTTTGTTGGCCCATTGCTCTGAACCTTCACTCTTTAACTTGAAAGGTGGAGCTTAGGGGGTCCAGGCAATGAAATCACTACTGGTATTTAGAAAGCATCTGAATGGACAGGCTAATTTGTGTACTATTCTTCTAAAGCACACCAGCAAAATATAATAAACAGCAGAGGATTTGTGGAAGAATGAATGCATGGGGCTGGGGAAGAGAATGGGTCAAGACAAAACAGACTTAGCTATCACGGCTTATCACCCATGGTTGGTTAATTGTGCTTGCTCACTTACAAGAATATCAGAAAGGAATGACTAAGAAAATATGAATGGAATTACTGAGAAAATCAGAAGGGAATACCAAGATTTCAAGAAGAAAATGAACCTCTGTGGACAGACTTATTTTCACTAGTCCTCATGGAAAATTATGGAAGGCTTCAGTAATAGACCAATTTCGATATATTAAAATTCAGCCTAACACAATAGACCTTAGCACGAGGTCTGGGGAATAAACCCCACAAACACTGTAATTATTCGCTAGAGTCTTGTACCGAGGTCTATTGTTTTAGGCTGAATTTTAATATATCGAAATTGGTCTATTATTTGGCACCAAAAAAAATTTAAGAAATTTACCACACGCTTGTTGGAAGTGAGATTGGGTAGCCTGTGGTCCATGTTGAGATTGACATTTTGTGCCTCAATTACCTACGAAAAGAAACCCATTCGATTTACGTCCCAGAACTTGTATTAGCGCGCCACTGCATGATGTAACATTTCTAACAACCAAAACAAAAAGACATACACAGAGCTACAGTACACGTAGTAATACGAGCCAGCGTTTTTAGACAATTTTTCAGCGGGCGACTTCCTCGAAAATAGAATGCGACACGCATTTCCAACATGGCGGTCTATTTCTAGCGGAGAACTGTGTCTTTTCACATGTAAATATAAGCATCTTTACATCACATTTCAAGAGCTTTGCCGGTGTAGTGACTTAAAAGAGTTCCTGATATCTCTCTTTCGGGAAATTATGCGCCGCAGATGGTCAAAGTGAGCGTGTGAATTGGTATCGGCCGTCGCGTAATAGCTGTGTTTGAATTCACTTATCGTCGCATGGATGTCCGCCACGGTCGATTCTATTGTTCGTTCTATGTCACGTTGTGAGATTCTTCGAGCCTTTGCTTCTACGCTCGATTAAGAAGATAACAACTGTTCATGGATTATCATGAGTGAAACAAGCGCCAGCGAACAAGCTATTAATGGGCCCAAGTGCATTGAAATTCCACGAGGTTGGAGCCGAATACTTGAAAATGGTGCCATTTTATACATCAGGTAAGCCAGCATGGCGAATTTAACTTATATTTGGTGTTGCTGAGTGCCTTAAGAAAAGGTTTACTTCGAGTGGAAAGTGTCAAAAACTTAACCCGTTTTGCTACTCGGAAATAACATTGTCAATGTAAGAAAGCACGGGTATTGTTGTTACATTTTGGCGACGCTCGGTCGGGGCACGATAAACAAATTAAATTGAAGTATTTTATAGCGTGAAACGTAAAAAGTAATCCATAGCCTTAGACAGTGAAGAATTAATTTTTACAAAGCGATTCTGCGGCACCTTTTTTTCCGTACATTTGGAAGTTTTATTTCTTTTCACGGAAATTTTGTTCGATGTCAATTTTCTTTTCTATACATGTAAGGTTTCTCGATTCCACTCCAGCCATAAACTTATTAGCATTTTACTAAAAGCGTTTATGCGATGTTTCCAAAAGAAACCTTTTTTCATAATATTGAAGACAAGAATGGAAACTTTGTTTCGTATGAAATTGTACGTTTTCATCCAGCAGAAATATAAAACAAATACTTCTTTTACAAGCCCCCTCTGACTTAAACTTGAGAAATTTGTTTAAATTCCCGCCACAGAAAGCAAAACAGCAAAAAGGATCTTTTAGGAGAGAAGGGATTATACCACAAAGTAGCTCACAGTGCTTATTCTATTGAGAGATTAAAAGTTGCAAAACAGGTTTGTGGATCGATTTTTGGCAAAATTGTTGTTATGAAGATGCAAAGAACTCAAGTCAAGCCCTTTGGAAATCCAGAAAAAATGTCTCAATTTTTGTCTGTGTGAAGACTGACATTTTGTCGTGACAAGTAACACAACTGTAACAAGACATCTACATGTCAGAAAGATTTGACATGTTAAGTCAAGACTTTGTTGTCAGGAGAATCCTTCACACAAAAAAATTTGAAACTTGGCTACAATGTTTCACTTGAATTAACATAATTGTTATTTTGGATATCATTTCAGTCACAATCACTGGCTGTAGGGTGTAAGAATAATGCAAAAGAAGTTTGAACATGATATGCGTAAGGCAAGCACTTTATAAGCTTTCTTCAGTGTTTTTCCAGCTTCTGAAGTAATTTGCCATCCTGGTGTAGAAATGTGTACCTGTTATGTTTGTGAAGTGTGTGCATTTTCTCTGTGACATGACCTAAGTCACCAAAAATTGTCTTGAAAGTCAAAGAAAACCTCAGAATAATAGATTACGAAGGTAGAAAAACATCAAGGGTATCACAGTAAACTCATAGGAAGGAGGACAGCTTTGTGGGAGGAAAATTGGAATTGACTGAAATAAACCAACAATAACATTTTAAAGTTATTGCTTGAACTGTACCATCCAGGGCATAGCCACCTTATATTAAGGTGTTAAGTATACAGCATTGCTCAAAGATATCCATTGTTCCTCAGCCCAAACAACAGTCGACTAAGGTCGCTGGATCATGTGATTGAGTATCTCAAGACTGAGGGGACATGTAAATGTGGGCTGGAATGCCCCCTCTTTATTTACAAAGTGTTCAACTTTGATGCAAGAATACCAAGCAAGTTAATTCCAGTCAACAGCAGGCAAGAACCTTCACAATCAGGATGCAAACACTACACTTTAGACTATTTAGACGTTCAGCAGCCATCAGAGATTGCGGTAAAGCAACCTAATGATGTCAAATTGCCGCCATTTTCAACACTGGCCCAAAAAAGAGGTACTGTTAGTAATTTTACTACATTTTCAGGGGTTCCATGGGGATGGTGGAGCATATTTTGAACTGGGGGGGACCTTACAAGCGAGCACCAGAGGCGCTAACTTTTAGTGGGTGTGGAGATACTTGTAAAATTATTATTTCATGCATTTTTTGTTTGAAATTGGGGGAAAGTGGTCTTCTCCCCCCCCCCCCCCTCCCCCTCCCCCCACCAAGCTCTGCCGTCCCTCTTTCATTAAGGGCCGGGCACCAGGCAAATTGACCAGCTGTGAGGATGATTTTGCCTGCCTGTGTTGACCATCTAGCGGTACCTTTTTCTTACAAACAAGTTTAGTTCAAATAGTTTTATCCACCTGTGAAAACCAGTTACCCTCCTGAATGTTAAAGAAACCCCTGCATTTTGCTGAACTTTACCTAGCAAAACAATCGTACCAAGCACAAACAGACTGTTTAAATGTTATGATTATCCCACTGTTTCAAATTCAGTCCTATTTCAATTCTGTGTCTTTTCTTCATCACCAACAGAGTTTTATCCACAATCTTAAAGGCTATCAACTAGGAGTTTGATTTTTAGATAGAAGAACTAAAACATAAGACAAGTGCTAAAACTTGTTTTTGGGTGGTTATTTCTCAGGCCCAGGAAGACCACGAAATCCCTTGGCCAAGTCACGGAGGGTTAGTGTTCGGAAACCTGATGTTGACCGGCCAACGTCCCCTCTTCACAACATCCCATTGCCTGTACCAAGCTCCATCGTCAACAGTCCTGTACAGAGTGTACCAACCAACATTGCTGTTGAACAGGGGCCACTACCAAGTTTTGCGACTATTGTTAGCAGTTCTAAACTCTTTAACCCTGGAGCAGGTCTAGGGAGCACTTTGTTGACAAGTAGCACTGTAACAAGTGCAGTAAACAGCTCTCCTTCAACGGCAACAACATCACAGTTATCAAAGACAATCACTGTCACAAGCACCATTGCTGTTAGTTCGTCAGCTTCTTTTAATAGCCTAGCATCTACAGGGCAGGTAGTGACAGAGGCTTCAAAACCTACAGCTTCTGTTACAAGCACAGCAACTGTCAGCTTACAGCCTACAGCAATGATTTCAGTGACTTTACCATCAAAAAATCCACCAGGAGGTACTTTTACAAAATGTCCAAGTACATCAAGTGTCTGCACAACAAGTGATTCATTGACCACTTCAGCACCAAGCAAGAATGACCCTATCAAGGAGACAATAAGTGTTTCAAGTTCTACAACATCAGTAGTGTCGACAAGTATTACAACAATCCCAATCACAAAGCAAGATGTGAGGTCAGTTGCCAATGTAGGCAAGCTTCCGAGTGTCAAAATGAGCCCTAAAGCGGCTGCACCTCGCCACAGCAAACCAACAAAGTCTTATGGACCCAGGAAAACTGTTGCAGCCACTCTCAAAGCAGCTGCTGCTTCAAAAGTGCCGGCTGTATCATCAGAAGCAACAAGGGCAGGACTTGATAGTCCTCTTCAAAGAACGCAGGTTGTAGCAACCACTGCAGCTGTTGCTTCCTCCATGAAAGGTACAGCCAACAGTGCCAGCAAACCTTCATCTCAAGTGCTACCTACACCATTTGTCTCAACCACTGTACAAGCACCCGCATTATTCCACAGTGTGCTGAAAGACCCAGTCATGAAGGAAGAGGGGCATGCTGTTTCTTCGCCGAGCACCACTGTACCAGGTACTAATACAGTGCATGCCACACCCAGTCACACAAGGGGAACTCAACCAGTTAGTAGTGCTGCTGCCCGTAGTAAGTCAGCAGTGAGCAAAGAAATCACACAGGCTGCAGCAGCGTTGGCTCCAAGTGTTAAGACAAGCCATGCAACACCAACTGTACCACAGCATGTATCAGCTCACAGAACTCAGCCACCAGTGACAGGATACTCTCTTGGGAATACAGCGAGTGGTCTCTGTGGTCAAGTTTCCATGCCTAGTAGTACCAGTCAACAGCAGATTGTCCAGGCTGCCTCCGTGGCTCAAAGTCCAGCTCAGATACCATCGTCAGTGAGTGCTTACGGACAGGTGCAAAATACAGTTGGGTCCTCACAAGTACCATCTCTGCAGATCGCAACTTCCCAAGCACAGGGAGGTGTCTTCTTTCAAGGAAATGGAAATCAAGTATTTCAGATGAATGTGGACTCCAGCCAGTTGAAGGGAGCATATCAGCTTCATGGTGCATTATACCAGGGGGCCATCCCGGCAACGTTCATTGCCACAGCTAATGCAAACAAGGCTGCATCACCTAATACTCCAGGGGTGGTCCCTCAAGCTATGTACCCTACCAACCCATACATGCTTGGTATTGTGATGCCTACAGCAATAACCCAGGCAAACCAGTCAGGCCAACCAGTGCCAACAACAGCAACATCTCCATCAGCAACAGCTGCTGCGGCCGCTGCTGCTATTCCAGTGGCTTCATATTCCTACAACAATCAAAATGCTGCCATTGCAGCTGCTTTTGATTCATTTGTACCTATCGCTCCTGCTGCATCCCCAAGGTTTTCCCAAACATTGGCTCATTTGGCGAGTGCTTACACCCCGTTTCTGCCAAGGGTCACTGTTCCAGCAAATGCCCCTGTACAATTTGCTGCACAGAGGATGGTGCCAATGACTGCCATACAGTCACAAACAGGTGGAAGTGGACAAATGGGACCGACGGTATTAAACCTTGGAGACTATGCTGTCAAATACCCAATAAACACTGTAAAACCTGGCTCATACAATTCTCAACCCTCCACTTCAAGTAACGCTGGACCAGCTAACACCCATCCTCAGACAGCTGTTGTTGCTGCAATGCCATATGTCGCATTTGGTCAAATCAACCATCCCCGATTTCCATTTTCTGTGAATTTTGCAGCTCCTAGTGTAAGTACAGGTCCTTCTGTTACATCGTCCTCACCATCACCGGCTTGCAGTCTTGTTACATCTGCAACTACGCCTCACCAATATGGGGCTGGTACTAACACAGATTCCCATGCTGCAAGTGCTGTCCTGGGGTATGTTACAATGCCATTCAATACCAACCACACAGGCACAGGTCACTCTTTGTCCACCCCTAGCCCCCACCCTGGAAGTGCCTTTTCACCTCCTTCTAGCCATGGCATTGCTAGTCATGGTAATCAAAAGATGGATGTACCAGGCCCGGCCCATCACCTGCCACCTTGGGTTGCAACCAAGAGTTTACCTGGAGCAACTAATAAACGAAGATGCAGCACCCCAGATAACAGCAGCTCAGGGTGCTGCAGTGTACAAAATTCGTGTGCATCATTTTCTGTGTCGTCCAGTAGAAGCAGTTGTATGGAAGTCAGTGCATCGTCTGCGACTGCTTTGAGAACATCAAGCTCAAGTAGCAGTCATTCACCTAGACATGCAAGTGTAACGTCCCCCCTGAACTCACCATTACCAATGCCCAGCCAGGGGCTTTCTGGATGCCGCGGGTCACCGAAGGGTGATTCACCACTGGCAAGTAATAAAGGCAGTGTAGACAGCATGCCTTCTCGTGTTCAATCGTTTAATGCAGTTGAAAGCCATCCGGTGAAAACATCATCTGAAATGGCTTGTACACTAAAGAGAACTTACAGTGATAACAATGAGCAAACTAAAAAGACAAAGTACAATGAGTCGGCATATTATGAAACTAATCCTCTTCTAGGGCTGAAAAGGTCTTGTGAAGCCATAGAAGCATATTGCAGCCCGGAGCGAGATGATGATGATGATGATGATGACGAGGAAGATTCTATTGATGATCCTGCGGTGTCAAAAAACGAGGGATCCTCCCCTGAAAACAACCAGTCAGGGGAAGGGATTTCAAACAGCAAAAAATGTAGCAACTTAAACAGTTGTAATGAGAGTGATGACCGACGTAGAGGTAAGGGAGTTAACTGCAGTCTCTCTCCAATTGTTAGGTTTGTAATAAGACAAAACCAGAAGACTGTATCCCTCAAAGTGTCACATCCTTTAGGTATAGAATTATTGAAGGGAAGCAGGTAATTATTCATGCTAGAATGATTGTATTTGTGGGGTGGGAGTGAATCAGCACGCGTGAGAGCCAATAGAAACAGGCACTCTGACTGAGAGAATAATCGAAGCTAGCTATGATAAGGCAACAAATTTGTGTTTTGTGTATTCATCCTTGAACACAAACTACGTTATTGCGTAATAGATCAAACACGAAAGACCGTGTTTGACCACATTTCCCAACACCGAGAAGAGAGTTGAAAATACGGCGCATAGCGGAGTATAGCGGAGAAATAAAATCGTAAAAAATCTATGCTAATTAAGGTCATGGTCATGATTTCCTTTTTGAAGCTCGATGAATTAAGTAGAGTTCATGAAACCCGGAGTTTGAGAGAGGCTGATAAAGAGCGTTTGTACAACAGCACCTAGCAAAAACAGGCTTTCGTTCAAAGTAAGCTAGTTTAAGGTGGCAGGATTCTTTGGTAATTTTGATAGATGTTGTTTCCTTTGCACTGTTTACAGGAAACCCCAAGTCCAGAGATGAGCGATCTGTCTCCGGTGAGAATGAGCCAATCAGTAACAAGCGCCAGTCTCACTCGCTTTATAATGGAGATGTGTCGCCAAGTCAAAATGAGCCCGCACGCGGTAAGGAATGAAGCAGCTTGCCGTTCGTACGTTACTTTGTGTAATCCGCCTCAATCTTCCCCAATTTCAGCCATTCTTGTTTCGTGTTTCTCTGCCTTAACATAATCTTCAACCAGTCACTGAAGCGGAGAATATTTTATCCATATCTATAACAATGGTTTTGTTTCCAACGTTTTAGTGCAAATGGTCAACCAGAGCGCATATCTACCACTCAAAACAAATCCCGTAACATCCAACACGGCTAATAACCAGGAATGTCTTAACCAGCCGCCCGTGTCCATCGCAAGACCTCAGTTTGATATCGGTGATATTGTTTGGGCGCAGGCCCGTGGCCTGCCTTCATGGCCTGGTAAAGTGGTGGATGCAAGCGAGGTTGGAAAGGCGAGACCCGATGACGGAAAGGTATGTCAATTTCCGTAAACCTGGATATTTTAAATATTCCAGTCTCGCTCCATTTTGCAGTTGTCTGCTCAGTGACCTGGCCTTTGAATGGCAGCGAGGCTGGAGGTGACCTTGTTTTGATACAGACCTCACTGCTTTTGTTTTGTAAGCAAGTTGTTCTAATGCTAACTAGATTCATTTACATGACCGAAGCAGAGAGGTCTGTATCAAAGCAAGGTCACCTCCAGCCTTGCTTACATTCATGGGCCAGATAACTAAGCACCCAACTGTAAAATGCCCTATTTGAAGTCTGCAAATAAGTCAAAATCTCGCCATTTGCATTGAAATTTTTCTGTCTATAATTAGTCGAATTGATTTGATTAAGGATTCAGGGATTCTCGTGTTTACTCCATTTTAGATAAAACGGATTTTTACCGCGAACTGGTTTTCAGGAGTCAACGCTCTGCGGTTCCCTTACCGTAATTCTAATTTGTTTTTTGTTTTTTTTGCTCAAGAGTTGCTACTACTTTGCCAGCCGACATCTGATAATGTAGTCTTTTCCAGGCTCTCGGTTTGTGGGGTGAGCGAAATGGGAACGAGGCGAGCGCGAGAACGAGGTGGGGGGAGGGGTCCGGAGAACAAAGCGCCCTTTCTCGCCTCAAGCCCCTCGCGTTTTTTTCAACCCGTTCTTCGCGCCTGGAGCAGGCTACTAATAATGCGATTTGTTTTCATTACAGCGTTGGGTGATGTGGTTTGGTGATCATACATTCAGTCAAGTTGAAGTGGACAGACTCAAAACACTCTCTGATGGACTGAGAACACTCGACGATAAAGCTCGCAAGAAAAAATACAAGTAAGGCGAATACACCGGAGAAAAGGCCAATTTGAAAGTCTCGGTGAACAATGCATAATTTGAAGTCCTCCTAATGTTGATCAAAAGAACTCCAAAAAGTTTCCGAACTTTTACTAGGCTGAAAAATCACGACCAACTAAACAAAACACTGCGTCCAAACGCGAAAATTTAGCTCCGTATTATAATTTTTATGTCTTATTTATTTAGAGCGAAGAAGGTAAGGATTGGCTTAGAGCAGGCCATCAGTGAGGCTTTGGAAGCTCTCGAATTGGTAAGCACACTTCAAATCGAAGTAAATTTTCTCCTTTGTTTTGCACTTTTTGTTTTCATGAACTATCTTTCTGAATTTTAGCGAACGTCAGTTTTAAGTGGGTTGATTGTCAATACTGTTTCTTGTCTTTGATTTTTCAGAGAGAGCGACTTCGAGGGAGACAGGGTGAGTCAGTCCTAAGCTTTCAACCGCCATTAAATTTCCTACTTTAAAGGAGCTCAGTCACGGTTTGCGCATATTGAAAAGTTTAGCCTCAATTTTTCAAATTCGTCGTTTGTAATCCGTGTTAATCTTCTCCATCCTTTGCCATCCTTGTTCCTTTATGGTTTATCATTATCTCTTTGATGTTTTTCTATCTTATTAAACCGTTATTTTCAGGTTTCCTCCCATTGAAAGGTAATTTTGTATGTGGCCAAAATAACTCAAAATACCGTGACTGACCTCCTTTAAAAACAGTAGTCTCCAAGTGGGCTGTACTCTAAAGTCGTTTACTTTGTTTCTCACATTCAACATTGGCGAAACTGAATCTGCAACACGGCGATAAACTTGAAATAAGATTTTAAAGAATTACCCGTCGTGGTTCACGTTCTCCAAACAACGCAGACTTTGGACATTTCACGTTGTTGTTTTGCAGAGGACGGTAAAGAAATGTACCAAGAATTATAACGCAGGTGCACAGCCATTGTTCTGCTCGTTAAACCTTTTGCTTAGCGACTTTCCCCGTTGCCTTTGTCGATCGTGGTTTTCGTAAACTCCCTATTGATATGGTCACGTTACTAGACTCAGTGAGAGGTTTATTCTCGATATTTTAAAATTCAGCTTGGTATTGAGGCTTAGAAGACACAAAGAAGGGGAATTGCATGACATGTTTATTCATTTCTTTTGTTTGTGTCCTCTAGGCCTCACTATTAAGCTTAATTTTAATACGTCGAAATTGACAAATGGTTACCTTTATTGTGCAGTCACGTGTTTTCTGTTTTCTTTTATTAGCGGCCAGATCAAAAGCCAAGAAGAAACGCATTAGATGACGTCGCAACTGAGAACTGAATGTCAGTAGTGTACTCTTTGATGTGGCCTGCCAGATACCCTGGGGGAATTTGTGGTTATACAATATAGATGTAGTAATATATTGCTATAAATACTAAGTAAAATAGAAAGTTATAGGGTATCGTGTAAGTATTTTCAGACAAATTACTTTTTATCTAGCCATTTTTCAGGGAGAGGATGGTAACTGCTTTTCTCTCAGTTGAATTTCTGTGATTTACAGAAATTTAGCTCTTTTTATCACTGTAAAAATCGCCAGCAAAGTTAAAGTTATCACAGAACCATTCACTACTGCCCCTAAGGTAGAACTAACCAATCAGCTCGAAACAGGAAAATCTTTCCGCCGTCAAGAGCGGGAAAACGTGTAACCGGCGAAAAACTCGGGAAAATCCAGTGAGCCAAAATATTGTTTCGCTCCTGATTGGCTGAGAAGATGACGTGTTCGCTCTGATTGGTTAAATGATGCTGCACGAGGTTCTTGAACCAGGCACGAAGCTGAGTAAACGAAAGAAGCAAGTTTTTTATCGGATTACTTCAAGGTCTAGAAAACCAGGCTCTCTGCATGACTGGTGGCTCGGCGAGCAGTCATTAGGAAGGTTGATAGGGTGCGAGGAAAGCATTTTAAGCAAATATAGACTTGTATCACTACTTTCTTACGTTTAGTCGACATATTTTTCCATCATCAACTGGCACACCTGAAGTTTGGTTCTTTTTCTTCTCCATGCCGAAAGCATTTATCCTTGCCTAAAACGAAACTTGAGCTTCCGAAATCAATAGTGGAATTTTGATTATCTGAAACGTTTTGGTTTAATTATTTTTTTCATGTAAGGTCACGGTCAAACCTTGAACTTCACATGAGCCGGGACGTAAAGCAAAGGAGAAAACTCTATAGCTTTTTCTTATTTGCGTTAGGTTCGGCTTGTGAGAAGTTCGACGTTCAAAGACCATGGCCTTAGTAAAACTAGCTCAGTACGCTCCCCACTGGAACGCGATGCCTTACACCCAGTGGTAAGGGCGGGAAAGGCTGCACCAGCGGTTTTAGTTTGCCTTCTAATTGGCTAAAATATAATATCTCGGCCCTGATTGGTTAGGAGATTTTCTTTAACCAGCTGTAAAGCTAAACAAACAGTTAAGCTACCACAAAATTATTTTCGAAAATCAAGGGAATAGTCTATACAAACCAGGTTTTACAATTCGTTTCGGCGTAATCTTTCCATAATTTGTGATTCGTGCTACTTTGAGGCTTCTAAAGGTTTTTATTCCCGGCGAAAGAAAGGTTTATTTTGACATGTTCACTAAATGGACAG
Source organism: Orbicella franksi (assembly GCF_964199315.1). NCBI lineage: Eukaryota > Metazoa > Cnidaria > Anthozoa > Scleractinia > Merulinidae > Orbicella > Orbicella franksi. Next base: position 32,164,817 of record NC_138149.1, on the reverse strand, counting down.
CCTTTTTCGTTCTCAACACTTGTGACATCAGTGACGATTGGGCAACTAAACTTTCGCTCATTATTCATCTATGGAGAACACTTTTTTTTGCCCATGACACAACAAAACAAAGTGGTGCAACCGCTCGCCATTTCGTGGTAATTCCCAAGCGTGAAAAGAGAGATAAAAACTGGCTGACAAGCAAAAATTACCTTTTTTTTCGCAAACCTTTTTTCTAAGTTCGCGCCCGATAACGTGGTACATGTTGTTGTGTGTTCCTTTTTCGTGTCATGGCCTACAGAGCACGTCTTTGACATTGTACGAAATCGTCACTACGTCACGTATTATATTTCAATCTATGTGCCCTATCTAGTTATAACAGCACAACCTCGTTCCTAGAACGAGGGGAGAGGATTTTGGATCCGAAGTTGATGAGTGCAAATCGTATTGTGTGTGTGTTTTTTTTTCAATCTTTCGATGTAATTTATTTTGACCTTTAAACGTAAGAGCGATTAAGAGTTGTGTGTTAAGTTTCCTTTCGATTGCTCAGTTAAGCCTGGTTTTCACTAGCGACGCAAGCACAAGCTCAAGCACAAGCACAAGCGCAAACACAATAATTCTTCACCGTGAAAACGACGTTGACGCAGGCATAAGCACAAGTGTAAGCACAAGTACGAGGATCAAAATTTTCCTTTTTCTCGTTCTTTCGCTTATGCTTGCGTTTGCGCTGCAACAAGTGAAAACGACAGGGATATTTACCACACGTGGTTATGTTTGGCTAATGAAAACACTGGATCCAGATTACCTCGCGCCTAAACAGTTTGGAAGGTTCGGATGATTTTGCTTGTGCTTGTGTTGACGACGAATTTCGTTTTCACTTGGGTCATCCCTATTGCTTGCGTTTGTGCTTGCGCTTGGGGTAGAGGAAGGGGCTGGTTTTTAACTTTTCGTAGTGGGAGGGGTAATAAATATGTGCATTGGAGTACTGTTGAGCAGTCTTAATAGTAAAACGTGCGCAAAGTAGATCGATGATTCTTTGTTAAAATGTTAGGTGTAAATAGTTTATCGTCCTTACCCATTCAGCGCAAACTTTGTGCAGCATCCATTTTCTCCTCTGAGTATCAAGAGCCAGACATGTGTGTTAGGAGATTAACGCAGCTGATCAGGTTTTTGTGGATGAGGAATGTGTGCCAGTCAGCCCTAACTTGGGTCCTCGCGTTACGGCTTTCTACACTAGCCGCAACTTGAAGTCGAAGCCAGAAGTTGTTGCTATCAAAACGAAAGTAAATATATTTTGTTGGCATTTTAGCAGCCGTGAGCCTATGGAGGCAGGTATTTCCGCCTGTGCTAGAAGCAGCAGATGGAAATAAGTCGGCGTTCACAAAGCTTAGAATACGCCGGTGAAATTTAACAAGCGTGACGTGACGTTCCAAGGAGGACAGTAGGTCACGCAATTAACGTGACTGGTCAGTTGGGGAAATTTTTTTTTAACTACGATAATTTTTCCCCAGCTTATACTATGAAAAATGTAAGTGAACCATCTAGGACAACTTGCATGTTAATATCAGGGCAAAAACGAGTGTGTAAATTAGCAGGGATTATTTTTGTAAGGGAACTAGCCGTGTATATAGCTGTAATTAAATTTTCCACCTGTACTAATGTGTTGTCGACTTGGGTGCAGATCGCAAGTCGAGCACTTGACTTATTGCGTTTCTCAAGAAGTTTACGGCTGCTGATATCAATTTAAAATTAAATTAAAATGTTATACTTGAGTCGTTTTCTCGTTGTGTCTCTGTCTAACATTCGTCCTCTAGAATCAACTGGTCTGAAAATTTCGCTCTCGTTTGAAGCTCGGTAAACTTTGTATGATTGCCCGAACTGTGGAATGCTTCGTCGAAAAGTATTAAAAACGACACAGTGGAAAACAAATTCTCGTTCTTCCCTCAATGAAGAGACTTGAAAAATACGAATTAGGCTTGAAAAATACGATACCTTGCGCCATCGGTAGGGTTAAAAATCTGGCCAAGTCAAACAAGCATTCGGGGTAAAATTCATATCCATGTCATCAGGAGCCCTAAACAATCAACCCAAGCTAAAAAGTGGTAGGACAGTGGCCCTCCCCCCTCCACGGTCCTTGTAAAGGACGCAAAGATGTTTGGTATTCCCAGTGTTATTGATTTGTTCACCTTACTCCACGCCCTGAATGAAATAATTTATATGACATAAATTATTTCTCAAGACGTTCCCCTCCTAGTAAGGCGGTTTCGCGTGCGACTTCGACAGTGACTCACCTTCCACCACCATCGCGGCGTCAGCTATCCTAAGGGTTGGGGTTCTCTTGGCATATAAAAATGGTAATATCTCAAAGGAAGAACCTCTACCCCAACCGCCAAAACCACCAATGGAAAGCTGAGCACGAGGTTTCGAGACTAAGGGGCTTTCTACGCATGTTCGACAGAGCAAGGCTTGGTAGGAAATCTAGGGGTCTGGGATCGACATTGTACGTTGTTCGTGCCAGCACGTGATCACTTCATGCTGGTGTGCAGTATTCTCGTGAACAGATGAATAAGTCATTTCCAAGTTGCCTTTTACCTCTGTTTCCAAACGAATCCTCGTGCAAAACTTTTCTTATGAAAATGAATTTGATTTGTATAAAAGTAAACTTACAGATGAAACGCATTTTTAGAACAATGGTTTAGCAGGAAGACTCTTTGAGGTCTACTCGAAAATAGCCTATTCGCTTTTTTTTTTTTCAAGTGGTAGCTAAGGATGGTGAAACTCCGTTAATACGGTCACCAAAGGGCCATGAGAATTTGGATGATGATTGTTCTTTAAAATTTGAACGTTATGTTAATCAAATGTCCTTACCAGCGTTTACACAGTGGACAGCACTTAATAATCTCCGGCTTGCACTTGTTTTTTGAACTTGATAATACATATTTATACCAGTGCTTGCGTTTATTCAGCTTTGGCTTTGACCAATATTCCATCGAATCTCTATTCAGCGGCCTCCCCTTATTAGTATTATTAAGCGGCATGTTGTCATTAGAATACTGTAAATAAAATCCTAATACGGTCACCTCTATTAAGCGGCCGCGGCCGCGGCCACCTTTCTGTCATCCCAATGCGCAATTGAGTTTTCTATTGTCCTTACCCCTTTTAAGCGACCACCCAGAATTAATTTAACAAACGGTAGTTGGGTTATCTTTTGGAAAAGATCATGAGAGGTAAGAGTCCGAAATCAAACTTTGACGACTGATAAAAACATTCAAACACACGTTTATTATGACTGTCTCAACGCGATCCTATGTTCACTATGCAATTATCCCAATCTAAGAAAATATTCAAATTTCACGTTAAGCTTTCAACTCCTATGGAGCGACCACCTCCCATTTCCCTGAGGGTTGCCACTTAATAGGGGTTCGACTGTATCTCGAAAGACCCACAGTGCAATGTCATATATGAAGTGCTTTTTTGGCCAAAAAAAAATATTTTTCATGATATATTAACTGGCAATTATCGATGTGTCAGGTGCGATACGATATATGGCTTATCAAATGGAAACGAGTGAATTTTCTTTTTGTTTTGACGAGTGACGAGCGAAATAAGGAAATAATTCCGAGTTCGTTTTGTCAAAATTATAAATTAACTCTAAAGTTTCACACCAAAATTAAGGAGTGATTTGTCAGCCATGATAATAATGTCCAATTAAATGTGCCTTGAGTACCTAACAACTAGATTGCTTGAAACCTCCAGGAGGAAATGTGAGAACAGCGCAAATACATAGTGTTCCTGATGAAATCACAACCATGACAGCGTTCAGATATCTGTTTTTAACGATTTTATAACTCTGTTTTCTTTTGGCCATTGTTTCAATTTAAGAGATGGACGGCGCCCCTACGCATTTTTTTTTATGTCTCATTGTAAAGTATCTTAAGTTAAATTGTTTTCTGTAAATAGTGTGCAATAATAAACTTGAACTTGAACTTGCATGCGCCCTGTTCTCGACTCCCTGTTTCACTACCAGGATCTTTCGAAAGGCCCTAAGTGTAATTAATGCCATATAGATAAAGTGCCTTTTTGATCCCTGCAACTGTAATTTTACTGTAGGTTTATCCTAACACCTGACTTGGACTGAAAGCCAAACATAGCGACAATAACGACACTTAACTGATCTGATTTCAGTCAAGTTTAATTAATTTCTTATGTGTCTGCATTGTACTTAAAATAGAGACCGCCGTCTCCTTTGCACGCAAAACAACAGGTGAAATAGTCATTTAACTTTTGACGAATACTGTCAGATCAACAGCATTTTCAATAGAGTTTTAAAAGAGAGTCTTCTTGAACCTTCTTTTTTGACATGTTACACTAAATGAAAGTGGAGACGCTGTGTCCTCATGGTTAGTGCGCTTGACTCCGGATCGAGCGGTCAGGGTTCGAGCCCTGGCCGGGGACATTGTGTTGTGTTGTTGGGCAAGACACTTTACTCTCACAGTTCCTCTCTCCACCCAGGTGTATAAATGGGTACTGGCGAATTTAATGCTGGGGGTGACCCTGCAATGAACTGGAATCCCTTGCAGGGGGAGTAGAAATACTCCTAGTCACTTCATGCTACTGAAACCAGATATAAGTGCACGCCTGATGGTCCACTTGGCTCGTATGCAGACTATACCTTTACCTTACACTAAATGAGTGTTGTTCCTCGTGAGATTCTTCTTGCCTAATGATAGAAAGCTATCCGTAAAAAGTATAAGATTTTCCGAACAAGGTGTAGTCACGGCGCCTATATTTTGTCGTGCCCTCGGGTTTTTTGTCCATTGTTTTCCGTTTTTAAATTATTCCGTGTATATTTGTCATTCTAATTAGTTTCGCCAGTTATTTTCGGTTACGTAACGTTTCATATTTTCGTGTACATTTTTTCATCCTTTGTTTCAATTGTTTGGTATAGCTTCTTCTGCTGTTAGTTTTCTAGTTGCCGTTGTCATTATGTTTTGGTCGTCGAAGTCGCCACACAAATCTTGTAAGTTTCGTTATGTTTCCGTAATTTTTGCTTGCTTTATTTGTATTTCGTTTTGGCTTCCTGCTCTGTATATTTAGCTTGTCTATGTGCGTTTGTTTTCAGCGAATTGCTAACAAAAGTGCGAATCTCTTAGATGTGTGGATTTCGATTACACAAGGAAACTCGATTTCTCCGATCTCATTACAAGATATATTCTTCTCTTATCATATTTCTCTTTATCCTAATTAACATGAGAATGATTCGTTTTTCTTCCATTTTTAAGGCATCAACTGAGCCCTTACTGTGTTCCAGTCACAAAGCAGCGATGTCAGGTGGTCTTTTGCGCATGCTCAGATGGCCCATTCTTGTAATGTTGTTCGTTACAACGATCCTTTTCATTGGACTATATAAGCATCAAGAAGAAATAGTAAAAATGGCAACTATCATTGTGCCAGGTAAGCCAAATGTCCAATTGAATGTGACTTTACTAATAAACAACATGGCATTTTAACCTTCCGGAGGAAATTTGAGAACAGCGGCGAGTTCTCAAAGAAATCACAACCGCGACTGCGTTCGGATATCTGATTTAAACGACTTTATAACTCTATTGTCCGCTTAGCCGTTGTTTTGATTGAGAAGATAGACAGCGTTTTATCACATTTACAAACAAGCTACGTCGCGGTTTCCGCATCTTGAAAAGTTAAGCCTAAAGGCCTGTCCAAACGGGAAATGTTTGGCGACCAAACACCACCAAACATTGTTTGGTGACCAAACATTTTACCGTTCGGCCACCTTGTTTGGTGCTGTTTGATCGTGTTTGATCGTGTTTGGTTGTGTTTGAAAAAAATTGAAGGCTATGAAACATTCGATCAAACAACTTAAAACATTTCTTTTGTTCTCGTGTTTGATGGGCGATGTTTTGTTCGTTTGGACAGCCGTATCAAACATGTTTGGTGCGCGCATGCGTCCCATGCTTACTCAGCGGCTTGTATTCATAGTTTGATCTGTGTTTGATCAAACATGTTTTAACCGTTTGGCCACTCACTTCAACATCAGCATGTTTGGTCACCAAACAATGTTTTATGATTTTTGGTTGTCAAACATTTCCTGTTTGGACAGGTCTTTAAAGTTTCAAGTTTGCAATCCATCTTAATCTTCACCATCCTTAACATCCTAGTTCTTTTGTGGTTTATTACTATCCCTTTGGTGTTTTCTATGTTAGAAAAACTACAATTTTCAAGGTTTTCTTCGATTTAAGGGCAAACCTAAATACTCAAAATGGCGTAAGTGAGCTCCTTTAAAAACACTCCGCTACGCGTTGCATTTTCAACTCTCTCCTTGGTATTTGGATATGTGGTAAAACACGGTTTCTTCTGTTTGATATATTACGCCATAATTTCCCGTAATGACGAGTGCTTCTCTGTTTATTGCAGCTAAAACTACGAATAAAAGAGTTGTAAGTGCCACAAAGGAGGGACCACAAACTACATTGCAAACTCAAAAGCTTTACAGTTCTCCAGATATCTGTGGCAAAGTATGGCAGTCAAAATATCAAGTTCTGCACCAAGACATCATCAACAACAAGCGAGAAGCGAAATTTCTCGTTTACTCCTGTCCTTGGACAAACAAAGGCTGTTGTGGTTACGGTAACCGAGTTTACGCAATGATCTCCTTGTTTTATTTGGCAATTCTTACTGATCGGGCGTTTTTGATTCATTGGAAGGCACCCAAACCGTTAGAAAGCTTTCTGGCGCCAAAGAATATCAATTGGACTTTTCAGATTCCGCTTTTGGAAACACGCAAACATTACTGGAGAACTGGTGGTCATGCAAACAAAGCTCTCGACGGTTGGTTAACAAAAAACACTTCAGCAGTGGTGAATTTAGTGAAAAAAGAAAATTTCAAGGTTTATTTCGATAAACCGGTGGAAATTGTAACATCGATTTTATATTTTGCGGAAGGCGCAATGCAGAAGAACAAACGTCTGATGCAAAGAGCGCAAGACATGGAAATCAGCCCCTTGTTACCAGGCTCCCAGCGGTACGCAATGATAGGCTGCGCGTTTGATTTCCTGTTCCACACAACTCCTCGCTTGCAGAACGCTTTACAAAACACGAGAAAAAAGCTTCGTAAAAACAGCGCCTTCGTCATAGGAATTCATATTCGACTAGGGGATAAACAGTTCGGAAGAAATAATACCAGAGTTTCTGAGTCTGATTTTCCAAAATATTTCTGGTGTGCAATGAACGTCGAACGAAAACTATTCAGTCTTGATGGTAGAAAACATGCACTATGGTTTCTAGCGGCGGACAGTTTCCTGGTGAAAGATTATGCGAGAAAACACTTTGCAGAGAAGGTTATCACGGCGGAAAATAAGCCAGAACATTTAGATTTCTTTAAGAAGGGTGAAAAACCGCCTTCAGATGAGGGCATGATGGGAGTTTTACATGACCACTTCATGTTAGCCGAGTGTGACTTCCTTGTGTTATCTGAAAGCAGCTTTAGTAGAACAGCGGTTGGTGTAGGCACGCGCAGTAGTGAAACTTACACATTTGGAGAAAACTGTTCTTTGAAATTGAAGAAACGTTTTTAACATGCGTTAAGACGGCCCTACTTAAATACAGATCTAGCGCAGTTCCTCAGGGATTGCTAAAGGCGATATTTAGAGGAAAGCCATTTTAGTGTGTTTTGCAGTGCTTAAAAGTAAATTTATACGAGGGAGCATTTGCTTTCACAAAAAAATATGATTTCGCGTGCGCAACTAGTACCAGTCCCAAACCGTGGGGGTTTTGAATTTTGGAAGAAAAAAAGAAGAGTTCCGATTTTTTCTTATGAATCAGAAATAATTTAGCCTTCTTTATAACCGTACGTATGGTATTACTGTTGACTCGTTAAAGAGGAAAGCTGCTGTAGAAAGTCTGTTAATAAGGGGGTTTATTACCTCGTAACTTTTATGATAATGCGAGTTTCATTAAACCCATTCGTAGCATTGAGCCCTGAAAGTTCTTAATCTATTGACACTGATTTAAATTTTCGGATTTAGATGCCTTTTAAGTTTTAGGGTTTTTTCTATTCTGGTCACATGACTGGTCAAATATGTCGTAAATACTCTTTTTCTTTGGCCATCGTAGCTTGATAAGAAATAACACGCAAACTGCGGTGATAAACATGGCAATAAAACGCATGTTGAAAAAACAAAGCTAAGTTCATTTACTTGACGTTTATTTGAAACTTTTGCGGGAGTCTTCAATGGAACAAACCTGTGCAAAAAAGCTTATCCTTAGGAGGTCTGGTTTTCAAAATATGACGGTTAGAAACCTTCCTTAGCAACAAAGTCATGACGAATTAGTAGTTAAAAAGAACTTGCTTTAAAAGGTAGTGATTTAGAATTTGTCTGGCCCGTGATTTCCACAATACTGGGGTCCAAGTATTGTAGATAGCCAAATTATGTTACCTTGCTCTGTCAGATGATTCAAACGAAAAAAAACACTGAGGGTGGACCGCCAAACTAAATTTTCCCGTTTCCCTGTTGACGGTATAAATAACCCTTATTTGACGGTTGGCAAAACTTAGTGCCTTCTTACATGACACTACTCATTTAGCCTAACAGATGACTGTCTAAAAATAACTAGAAATTCTAGGACAACAATAAAGACAAGTGTTTTATCTGACAATGATACTCGACAAAGTTCAGCTGGTTTACTCCGTCGAAGCCGTCAAGTCAGTTGTCCGCATGAGCTGGGCTGCGCCTGTCGTCATCTTCCCACTCGCGCGGCTAAGGAGATGATCAATGCTTTTATCCAAACTTTGACGAACGTCAATGGAGGAATCAAATATCGATCGACATCCCAATCGATACTCGGTCGACACTCAATCGACCCTCGGTCGACATTCGATCAACAGTCGGTCGATAGTCGGCCGAGTGTTATGGATTGATCGAAAATTATTCGACTGTCGACCGACTGTCGACCGAGATGTCGATGGACTGTCGATCGAGTGTCAACCGTGGTGCCGCTGAATTGTCGATCGAGGGTATCGGTTGACACTCGAGCGCAGATGCCGTCAGTACACATGATCAAAGGCGAGGTCAAACATGTCAATAACTTTGATTCCAGCTTTGACGCGCGTCATAGGCGTTCTAGGACACCACGGCTTTGTACAATTTTGATCCTACCTCATGTCATGCCAAAGGTGAGGTCAAATATATGTCCATATCCTGCGACTCCTCTTTAAACGCCTTAATGACCTGCGTTTTCGTATTTTTTCTGTTGTAACAATTAAATGAAAGCTTGCTTTCTTGCCAATGTGTATTTTTTTTTGCTAAAAATGTTTTCCATTGACCTTGAGATGGTAGAAGAAAACGACGGGAAAACGCTGCTGCCAGCAGCTTCCGCGTTTTTCTGGCCAATCAGAGAGGAAGCTAAAGCCTGATTTTCATATTCATCCGACATATCTGGGACAAAGCCGCCGGCACGGCGGTCAACCGGCAATCAACCGGCAATCAACCGGCAATCAACCGGCAATCAACCGGCAATCAACTGGCAATCAACCGGCAAGCAATCAGCGATCAACCGTTAAGTGTTCGTTGTTGTCGTTTTTCAAATTCGGGCACACAGCCCTCAAGTTCCCAGTACAGTACAGGATTCAGTTGCCATTAAACGGTAAATGAAAACTTGCGAATCTTGTCTTCTCCTAGTGTTACTTCGATCTGCGGCAGAATTTACTGAAGGAACTTATCAGGACGACAGCTACGGTTAATTTGTGCAGACCGCCATAATTTACTTTTAGAGTATCTCGCAAGTCTTGAGAATTGATCAACTTTAACGCAACCTTCACCTCGAAACTGGATCTACAGTGTATCCAAGTATTAGAGGAAGCTATTTGCTACTACTCAGAAGGTCAACAAACGAACCTGAACGGCAGCAAAAGTATTTTAACCGAGTGCAATGGTTATGCAAATGAGCATTGACACGAGCGATGGTTATGTAAATACACTGACTGTGGCAGATTTTAATCTGTTTCGCGTGCAATCCAAGGAGATACCTAGCGGTTTGAACTTATAGAACGGTTTATTAAGGTAAGAAATTTACTGAGATGTGCTTTTTAGCCTTCATTTAGACCCAACTTTTGAGATTTTCTCCCTCAAATTTAGCTAAATTTTAGTAGGTGAACAAAGGCCTCAGAGTAGGGTATCTTCCAGTCTCGCTGGTAAGCTTAGAATTTTCCGAAAAGTTTCCATATTTCGTCAGTCAAAGTAATGAATGTACCTTATAATTTGCATGAAAACGAAATTCTGTGAGCTGCACTTTAGGGGACGTAGCACGCTACACAAAATCGGTGAATTTTACCTTTCCGATCACGCCGGCAACCTCAGTTCGGCCAAAATTCAATTTTGGCTCGTAGTAAAGCAAAAATACGAAATTTGAAAATAATAAATTGCTTTTTTTATATATATATATATATATGTGCCAAACCCTTTTCACTGACAAAAAATGGGGGAAAATTATTTTTTGGTCCCGAAGTCGAGTGGACCGCTTTTAGCGGGACTGCCACTTAAATGTGATTGTAAAGCAAAGCCCAACTGAAAAACTCGGTATGCACTGATGGCGTATGATAGCAAACAAAACTCTTTCATTCCAAACGAAAGCCTTGATTGGTTCGCGGGGCAGGCCCGACAGAAAACGGTTCCTTCATGACTTTGATCGATCGCGAAAGCTGTGGAAATTTAACCCTATTATTTATCAGCAAAGGTATTCGTGTTTTGAGGCGTTGTTGCGTTTCAGAGCAAAGACATATCCGTAGCTCTTTTCATTGTTGTAAGTGTGAAAGTCATTGTGATTCTGTTCAAACAACAGTCGCTAGCTTCTGTCTAGTGTGTCTGTCGTTTGTATGCCATCATATGATGGGCGGTCATTTTACTTCCTACCAGCGCCTGCCTTGTCTCTTACCGTTAAAGGCCACAAAAGAAGTCAAATTTGCAATGTTTGCCAGCACATCAAATCATTCATTTTATCCTTCTAGTACGTACAAATAGTTTATTGCACAATTAAAGAACGGGTTGTCTCACTTTTCTTCGTAAGTATGAAAGAGTATGTAAAAATGCAGTGCAAAGTAAGGTAGCCTATTGTCTTTAAGTAGTGTATTTTGAGTGATGTTTTTTTGAGTGATATCGACACATACGTTTATGTTTTGAGGTAAGGAAAGAAGTGGCATCGTTGAAGTGACATCGTTGAAGTAATAATTATAATCAAGTGTCAAGGGAATTAAGGTTAGATAACAATTTCTGAGTGAGGAAAAAGGGAGTTCTTTTTAACAATAAATATATCTTGAAGAAGGATGTCAGTTTTTTGACGTTCCCAGATTCAACTCCTCCACGCTTTGTAAATAGCCAACTGGTCAGCCTCCCACCAGTTAGGGTTTTAAACAATTTTCTGTTTAATTTATAATATTTGTTTCCTTATTTCAGTGTCCACAATTAGTACAGCAGGGTTGTTAGTAAATTACGTAACGGCGTAATGAGAAACCGCGTAACTGGATTTTGTCTGTTTTTTTTTTCTGATGCTTTGTAAATTTTTTTTGATAAAAAAAGGTAAAACAAAAAAAGATCTAAAAAATACTAAAAAAAAAAGGTAAATAAGAACATGACGCGCGCTGGTTCTTGTTATAAGGGAAAACGAAGACAAAATATATATCAAGTATTAGTAGAATTCTACTAGTATACTAATGCAAATGCTGTAATCTGATTGGCTGAGCTACTCGTATACTTTCAACTATTAGTGCAGTGGCCACAGGTTGTCTACGAAATGGCGACGCTTTTTTCGTTTTAACAAAGTTTTGAAGGAACATTTTGATGCAAATAGATAAATAAATTCCTGGGAAGACCAAAAGAAACATTAATGGTTTCTTGACTTTAAAAATCTTGAAATTTTTCAAAAAATGATGCTGCGTGCACACAACTTCAATTTCAAATGACAATTCAATCCGAGCGATCTTTCTAAAGTTCGCCCCCCTTCCGTTTCTCTGTTATAGGAGGGGCACACTAAGTTATATTTTCCATAGCGACTGGTTCTGGTGTGTCGGTCTGAGTTTCTCGTTAAAAGTCCTGTTATATAGCTCGGACAATTATTTTCATCTTTGATGCGCCTAAATATTAAACTAGTCCTTTCAAGGTTTAATTCTTCCTTAAGTGGCAGCCAATCAAGTTGTCTGAGAAGGATCTCGCTTCTTTCACCGATATCCGCATCCAAGATTACTCGAGCTGCTCGCTTTTGCAGCTTGGATACGCGGTTAACGTTCCCTTCTGACGCAGTGCACCATGCACATGAGCCATACAACATTATCGGCTTGATCAAGGCGTTGAAATAAAGCTTACGCTCAGCGAGAGGCAGGTTACGCTTAATCTTCTTAAGCACCGCAATACGTTGTGACACGTTTTTACAAATTGACATGCATTTTCGCGCAGCCTACGGCAGAGAAGAGATTATTGACAGTAAAAAGAAAATTGCACGAGCAAAAGCAACAGCTCCACTCGTACTGCATTCAAGATAGATAAATCATTTATGAATCTATCTAAAGAACACTGGGGAAACTCGCACGAAGAACTCTTGTGCACTTTCATAGAAGCTCCTGTCTACCAAGGACGCAGTTATAAGAAGTATACAGGGAAAAGTTGTAAGTGGTTAATTAGATAGCAGAGGGTTCATGTTTATTTTTACGGTGCGTTTCCCAAACGAAAAATTTATACAGTCAACAAATGTCAATTTGGTATTTTGCGCAGTCTGCTTAATGTTTTATATTGCTGCTTTAATTATACCTGATGTACTTATCCTGTTTTCAGCTAGGATAATTAAAGAAATATGTATCCATCCATAGACTTTTCATGAAGTCCACGCCATTCCTAACTTTTTGCGGTGGAATCATTTCCGGTCCTGGGATCGTTTGCGGTCCAATTTGGGAATCATTTGCGGTCTGGAGATCATTTGCGGTCCGGGATCATTTGCCTGTATAGTCCCCTGGTCTTAAATTGGCCTTGCTTCCATACTTCACAATGTTTTAGTAGACAATTTATGAATTTCCTGTGAAAAAGGAACCAGATCTCCCCTCCCCCTGGGGCAGATCGTTGGTGCAAGATGCATGCACACGGGCTGCTAGGTCAGCGGTAATTTTTAAAGAAAATTCAAAGTCGAGTGTCTCAGCTGGTGAAGAAAGTCATTCAGATCCTTTGAGGGTCACCACAGAGGCAAGAGCAAGACTGAGTACTCCAGCGAAAGCGGCAATTTCAGGAGAACGCAAAGTGCAAGCAAATCCAGCTAAAAAAAGTGAAATGTCCGCGCCACAGCCGATCCAGATGTGAGTGCTTGGGAGAGCCAACTGGTTTGTCCCCGGCCAGTTGGGATTCTTTATTTCAGTTGTTTGCTCGGCCCCACTAGCACTTGTGCTGTAACACGGCCGAGGGTAAATAAAGGTCATATTTTTTTTATATTTTATTACAAATAAAATGATGATTTCAAAGGGCTGAAAAGACAGCGTCTTACTGTGGTGTCGGGTAAACTCAGATGTGATGCACGCGAGGACACCGTGTCCTAAGCGAAAAGCTCTGTTATAAAGCACATTGCATCCCAGAAACATATTAATCAAAGAAAGTTATTGCAAAAAGCACGAAAAAGGACCAGAGTATTGTAGACCTGATGAAAAGAAACGACGGACGATCAGTGCCTTGAAAATGACGTGCATTTCTATGTACTGGTAGTCTGGTACAACATAAGTTGGTTTAGGTTAAGGACAAGTTTACATGCGTTTAGCAACTCTGATTGCAGCAGTTAAATTGCATGAAAATGGTTATAAGTCTTGACAACAGCAACAACAATTTTATTGGTTACTAGTATTTTTACTAGATTAATATTAATATTGATGCGTAGCTTTAATCATACATTAAATTTGGTTTTAATGGATGACAAAGGTATTTAACAACGCTGGTTACGTCTCAAAATTGCACAAAAATGCTTAGAAATCTTACTTTTATTGTACAATGTGTATATCTTTGCATCAAATCAAATAAAGGAAGAGAGCAACAATTTTTATTTTTATTTTTGGGGGAGGGCAATTTTTGAGCAACGTCTTTACAAAAAGCAACTTTTGACATTTTTGGAACAACTTTTGAGCAATTTTTTGGGAAATCTCAAGCAACCTTTTGGGAAACTCTCGAGTAACTTTTGGAAAGCCCTTCTTAAAACAGCAGGCTCAAGGACGTTCCTAGCACGAAATTGTCCACTCGAAAGACTAGAATACGACACCCGAAGTAAAACACTAGCCATAAGCCCTCAAGCACGCATTGCGGACCGTTTATTTTATTCCTGTTAGGATATAAGCCCCTCCGTTTATAAGCCAATCTAAAAACCCTTACGAAGTTGTATAAGCCCAAGGCTTTTAAGCGGCAGTTTACGGTATATTTTACTTTTATCATATTTCTCTTTATCCAAATTAACATTAGCATGATTCCGGTTTTTTCTCCTTTTTGAGGCATAAGCTGAGCCCTTACTGTCCCAACCACAAAGCAGCGATGTCACGTCGTCTTTGTCGCATGCTCAGATGGCCCATTCTTGCCATATTAGTCATTGCAATGGTACTTTTTACAGGAATATTTAAGTATCAAGAAGAAATAGTGAAAAAAGCAACTATCATTGTGCCAGGTAAGCCAAATGTCCAATAGACTGCGAACAGTCTCTCTTTTGCTCGAAAAAAAGATTCGTGCTACCTCTAATAAAATAAGAATGTATGTCACTACGTCTTGTTTTAACACAGTTCTTAAAAAAAAAAAAAAAAAAAACGAAAGATGTTCCTTGAGGAATTTGTTATATTATATTTATTATTTGATATATTACTCCATAATTCCTCGTGATGACGGGTGCTTCTCTGTTTATTGCAGCTAAAACTACGAATAAAAGAGTTGTAAGCGCCACGAAGGAGGGACCACAAACTACATTGCAAACTCAAAAGCTTTACAGTTCTCCAGATATCTGTGGCAAAGTATGGCAGTCAAAATATCAAGCTCTGCACCAAGACATCATCAACAACAAGCGAGAAGCGAAATTTCTCGTTTACTCCTGTTCTTGGACAAACAAAGGCTGTTGTGGTTACGGCAACCGAGTTTACGCAATGGTCTCGTTGTTTTACTTGGCAATTCTCACTGATCGGGCGTTTTTGATTCATTGGAAAGCACCCAAACCGTTAGAAAGCTTTCTGACGCCAAAGAATATCAATTGGACTTTTCAGATTCCACTTTTGGAAACACGCAAACATTACTGGAGAACTGGTGGTCATACAAACAAAGCTCTCGACGGTTGGTTAACAAAAAACACTTCAGCAGTGGCGAATTTGGTGAAAAAAGAAAATTTCAAGGTTTATTTCGATAAACCGGTGGAAATTGTAACATCGATTTTATATTTTGCGGAAGGCGTAATGCAGAAGAACAAAGATCTGATGCAACGAGCGCAAGACATGGAAATCATCCCCCTGTTACCAGGCTCCCAGCGGTACGCAATGATAGGCTGCGCGTTTGATTTCCTGTTCCACACAACTCCTCGCTTGCAGAACGCTTTACAAAACACGAGAAAAAAGCTTTGTAAAAACAGCACCTTCGTCATAGGAATTCATATTCGACTAGGGGATAAACCGTTCGGGAGAAATCATACAAGAGTTTCTGAGTCTGATTTTCAAAAATATTTCTGGTGTGCCACGAAAGTCGAACGAAAACTATTCAATCTTGGTGGTAGAAAACATGCGCGGTGGTTTCTAGCGGCGGACAGTCTCCTGGTGAAAGATTATGCGAGAAAACACTTTGCAGAAAAGGTTATCACCGCAGAATATAAGCCAGAACATTTAGATATCTTCAAAAAAGGTGAAAAACCGCCTTCCGATGAGAGTATGATGGGAGTTTTACATGACCACTTCATGTTAGCCGAGTGTGACTTTCTTGTGTTGTCTGAAAGCAGCTTTAGTAGGACAGCGGTTGGTGTGGGCATGCGCAGTAGTAGAACTTACACATTTGGAGAAAACTGTTCTTTGAAATTGAAGAAACATTTTTAACATGCGTTTAAGGGGGCCTTCTTAACTACAGATTTAGAGCAGTTGCTAAGGGATTACTGAAGGCGATATTTAGAGGAATTGGGAAAGCCATTTTGGAGCGTTTTGCAGTGCTAAACGGTAAACTTATATGAGGGAACATTTGCTGTGAAAAAATGTGATTTCGCGTGCGTAACTAGTGCCAGTCCTAAGCCGCGCGTTTAGAATTTTGGAAGAAAAGAGGAAGAGTTCTGACTTTTCTTATGAATCAGAAATAATTTATCCTTCTTTGTAACCGTACGTATGGAATTACTGTTTACCCGTTAAAGAGGAAAGCTATTGTAGAAAGTCTTAATACGGGGGTTTATTACCTGATAACTTTAATGATATTGCGAGTTTCATAAAACCCATCCGTAGCATTAAGCACCTGGACGTTCTTAATGTATTGACACTGATTTAAAGCTTCGGATTTAGATGCCTTTTAAGTTTCAGGGTGCTTACCATTCTGGACACATGACTGGTCAAATATGGCTGTGATTTGAAACTTTTGCAGAAGTCTTCTATGGAACAAACCTGTGCAAAAAAGCTTATCGGTAAGAGGTCTGGTTTCCAAAATATGACGGTTAGAAATCTTCCTTGGCGACAAAGTCATGATGAATTGGTAATTAAAAAGAACCCCCTTTAAAAGGCAATGATTTAGAATTTGTCTGGCCCGTGATTTCCACAATACTGGGGGTCCAAGTATTGCAGATAGCCAAATTATGTCACTCTACTCTGTCAGATGATTCAAACGAAAAAAACACTGAGGGTGGACCGCCAAACTAAATTTTCCCGTTTCCCTGTTGACAGTCTAAATAACCCTTATTTGACGGTTAGCAAAACTTAGTGCCTTCTTACATAACACTACTCATTTAGTCTAACAGATAAATGTCTAAAAAAACTAGAAATTCTAGGACAACAATAAAGACAAGTGTTTTATCTGACAATGATACTCGACAAAGTTCAGCTGGTTTACTCCGTCCAAGCCGTCAAGTCAGTTTTCCGTATGGGCTGGGCTGTGCCTGTCATCTTCCCACTCGCGCGGTTAAGGAGATGGCAAAGTCGGGCACAGTCGAAGGCAACCCTTACGCACTCGTGGCTTAGCGCCATTGATTATTACCAGAAAGGTTCGTTGAGTTATAAACCTGAGAGGAAGGAAGGAATTGATGTGCAGCATACTCATGCAGCACTCCAGGGGATGGGTAGATCCCCCAAAAATTGGATTTACTGTATATTTGATATTCGTTAAAGACGAGGTCAAATATGATTATAGCTTTGGTCCAAACTTTTGACGCACGGCAAAGGAGAAACCAAATATCGATCGACATCCCAATCGATACTTGGTCGACACTCGATCAACAGTCGGTCAATAGTGGGCCGAGTGTCGACCGACTCATATGCATTGATCGAAAATTAGTGGACTGTCGACCGAGATGTCGCTGAACGAGATGTCGATGCAGTGTCGATCGAGATGTCAACCGAGGTGCCGCTAAATTGTCGATCCAAAATCGATCGAGGGTATCGGTTGACATTCGACCGCAGATGCCTTCAGTACACATGATTATGGACTTGCCATAAATTTGTTCCCTGTCAAAGGCGAGGTCAAAGATGTCAATAACTTTGACTCCAAATTTGATGCGTGTGAAAGGCGTTCAAAGACACCACGACTTTGTACAACTTTGATCCAACGTCATGTCATGTCAAAGGCGAGGTCAAATATGTCCAGAACCTGCGACTCCTCTTTAAACGCCCTTACAACCTCAACCTAGTTTTCGTATTTTGTTTTCTGTTAGAACGATGTTGCCAATGTGTATTTATTTTATAAAAAAGGTTTTCCCTTGACCTGGAGACAGTAGAAGAAAACAGCGGGAAACCGCGGCTGCCAATCAGAGAGGAGACCAAAGCCAGATTCTCATATCCCGCTGACATCCCTGTGACGGCCTGGGACACCGCTACGGGATATGTGAACATTTATCCGAATTCTGAAGTTATTAACCTTACAAGGCATATGTAATGATTTATATACGAACTTCGTACTTAATGCAATTTTCACTATGTTTAAGGATTACAGCGGTTTCTTAGCAATCATACAGTCGACTTTCAGAGCCAACAGTCCTGAAAAACATTAAGTTCTGATGGACGTTTATCATCTTCACCTCTTTGCCACAAGCCAAGTGGAAATTGCCTTAGGACATCTTAGCTGTCTCTAAATTCCAGAATACATGGAACATCTAGTCATCTAACTTCTGTTAAAATACATCCTTGCTAATTGAAACTTTCGCTGAGTCAAAAACGGAGAATACTTTCAAATCCGGCTTAATTTTTAACGGTATCAGCTTCCACAGGTAAATTTGAAAATTCACGAAAGAAAACTCATTTGTTGTCATTAATTTGTGGAAAGCTCAGAACACATCCTCAAAGTTATAATGCGACATTTGTTGGGTTTGTCAACGCCCATTCGAGTGCAATGAATGACCACAAAAACATTTTACGCACGGTCCTTTTCCACATATTTCATTTGGGACCACGGAATGATCAACACTTCACGCGTTTTAGTAGGTGGGAGGGGTGTGTGCACAAATTGCTTGCTATCTTTTCAAACTTTTGTTACTTAAATAATATTTAAGCTATAGAGGTCGAACTTTATAACTTTTGGAAAAAACTACTCAGGGAGCATTTTGGTGTATCAATTATTTGGTCATGTGACTTGACGTTTTTGTGGCAAACGTGTTTTCAGTGGGCGTTTCATCGAACTTTAGAGGTTTTTATTTCTTTTGAGGCTCCGCAGACAATAGAATAAACTTGCGCGCAATTCTTGGTCTTTCGTAAATTTTCAGTTTATGTACAGCAGGAAACCGTAGGGTTTCATTTACATTAACTCGATCGACTTTGCTACCTTGACAAATACAACTTCAGTCACACTCACCAAGCAGCTCATTCGGAGAAGATGATGATTGCAACTCGTAGGAATGGAAACTGTATCTTTCAGCAAGTTTGCTGCAGTTTGGTACAGAAGAGCAGCCTCCTTAGAGCTTACGGTTAGAACTATTTCACACAATTTGTTTATTTGACTTGCAACTCGAGTGGAAGCCTACGCGAGCAATTTTAACATGTTTAACAAATTTGGATTGCTAGCCGGTTGTGACAGAGTACCACCAAGCAAATATTACTTCTGGTTGGTTTGACTGTACAATTCAGCTCGCAGCTGGAAAATGATTGTGTTCTCTGAGTGTTTCACAAGCAGCTCTATGCTATTGAGTCAATTGTTTCCTCAAAAATAAGTACTATTCTTATGCGAAAACCCATTCAACAAAAGATTCCGGTTTGAATTTCCGGAAATTTCCGGTGACGAATGAACGGCATTTTGCGAAATTTCCGGAAAAGAGCACAACCTTGCGAGGTAAGGCAACGAATTTTTTCGCAAAATTTTTACCGTGAATTACCGTTATATGTGACTTTCCTCCCTGAAGTTCCGGAATTTTTGGTTGAATGATTCGCTTTTCGGAAAGTCGACATTTCTTTCTCAAAGCGAGTCTTGTTGCCCATCCTTTCATATGAAAATAAGATTTCATTCACATGCAAATCAAACCCTCAAGCATGTAGTGCTTAAACGATAATCGTGTTTTAAATTAAGGATTTTATTTATTTATTTATTAACTCATTTTCATATGAATTGGGTTGCACCAGGCCTCGCTTTGATAGGGAGGCTTAAGTTAACTCGGAATGCGAGAGCAAAGAGATCGACGAAGCAGGAGGTAGTGGGGTTAGAGACGGAACGTCTGCCCGAAAACCCGTCGATCCTGAAAAACGCCCTCTGATTTTCACGGCTGAGTTCATTTCACTATTGATTGACAACTTGTCACTGAGCACTCAAATTATAGTTTTCAGGGGCGATCTCCTAAGCTAACCTGCATTGCAAGCGCTCTCGTACAAAGGGCGTCTTCCGCATTTTGTAAGTACGCAACTTGGAACGAGAGCAAATTAATAGACAAAGCAGGAATTTTTTTGCTATCGTTCCAATTCGCGCGAGGTCAGAATGCAGGAGAGCTTTTGTTATGCCGGAACGCTCGTTACGCAGGCTGTAAGTAAATTTAAACATTTGTGTTTTTGGATCGTGTTCCCGATGACTATATATTCCAATAAATTCACAAAAAAGGTCTTGTTTTGTGAATTTGTGAAAAGCTGAGAACACATTCTCAAAGTTATAATGCCTACGTTTGTTGGGTTTGTCAGCGGCCATTCGAGTGCATGAATGACCACAAAACAATTTACACACACACAGTCTTTTTCCACATATTTTATTTGGGACTATGTACTGATCAACACTTGCTTATTATTTTATTAACCCGTTTTAGCACGTGGGAGGGGTCGGTGTGGGCTTGAAGTGCCTCCGCTGATTTCAAACTTAAATAATATTCCATCTATAGCAATCAAACTTTCTGACTTTTCATAACACTATTCAGGGAGCAGTTTAGTGTGTCAGTTATTTGGTTACGTGACTTGACTTTTTTGTGGCAAGCATGTTTTTAAAGGGTACTTCATCGAACTTTAGAGGTTTTATTTCTTTTGAGCCTCCGCCGCCAAAACAAAGCACATGCGCGCAAAATCCCACCAGCTTCAGAGGCTAATTCTAAACAGGTGCAAGACTCTGTATTATCAATAATATTTTGCGGCCTCCTGAATAAGGCTGTTGAATTGAAAGGAGAGTGTGACATGACTTAAAATGACAATAATTTACACGGTTGGCGTTATCAAAACAAATGAGGAACGATTTTTCTTACTAAGAGGAGCACGTAATTGCTAGTTAAACTGTCAGTGATGTATGCTAGAGTTTAATAAAACAAAATCATAAAGCCAATATATTCAGTAGTTTATTATCTTAGAGCTACATTGAAAAGATAGGCAGAGAAAATTTAGAACAAAAGTAAGAACATTAAAATAAATAATGTTTTACGCTAAAAATTCAGGTGACAGTAGTTTTATTGTGAACACAGATGAATTGAAATTATATATTCTGCAATATTGAAATTTAGGTAACTACTCTCTGATATGTAAGTATTTTATCAGACGTCAGCTTAAAATTATACAGGCGGTGAGGCTTTTGTTCACTTAGTTTCCTCAGAAAAGAAAAATATCTATAAACTGACGCCTAATTAACTCACTGTCTGTTGACTGTGTGGGAAGCATAAACAGGATGCATTTGCACGATGTTATCGCGTGGAAACGCAAATATTTTCCATGCTGCAGACACCTGCCTTAAATACAACATAAAACTCTAACTGGGATATTATTGAGTGAAAAAGAAATATTACTCCAAAGAAAAAGCTAACAGGAAAGATATACAAATCCTTTCACGTTACTTAGTGAACCTGAACAACATAGAAGATAAGAACATAGACTATTACAGATACTGAACATAGAAGCCGTAGAACGTAGACGGGTTCCAGTCTGACCCGGTGTGCGCAGTCTTCTAGCTAGAAGCTTTAACGGCTGCTTACAGACATAAAACACAATTCAAATGATATTTTGATATCACGAATGAATAGTATAAAATAATGGTTATGCTTCGAGTCTTCGTTTTAACTTGATTCGACATTTACCTCAACCAGTTGTTTACAAGTTAAGATGGGCGAGCATTTTCTGTATTATGATAATTATAGCGGCGCTTTTCATTTACATGTTCTTGAGACACAGAAAAAGTTGATCACGCTTGGTATTGAATTATGTCTAAAGGATGGGAGAACTAATACTGAACGAATTTAAGACATTTTACAGCGCTTTTAATTTGCGTTGAATCCTCTTTATCAGACCTGCTTTTCCTGACTTGCATTGCAATAAGACCAACGTAGAAATAAAGGAAGTAAATTCAAATGCTAAAAGCTCAAGCTGCAACAAACAATCAGATTGTTAAAAAAAGGGCAAGATAATAATGTGAAAACAGTCTTTACGATAAAGCAATTTATACCACGAGATCATTAAAAATCTTGCAGGTGTTCTTGAGCGACTTAAACTATGACATGATCGTCTTAGACCAGAAATATATACTTTACAACATTTCATGTTAGGCCAGAAATTCTCGCAAAACCGGCAAAACAGTGAATTTCAGAAGTATGTTTGACATGCACTCTTAGAGCGAGAAATCTGAAACCGCGAGGTTTTAGTAGGATATAAATAGAGTAGTTCTTTCTCCTTAGCAGTCTTAGCGAGTCGTATGAAAAATAATATGATGAGCCGGAGAGGTAACTGATATGAAATGAAACACAAATTTCGCCGGGTAAAATCCAAAGCAATCATGAAAGGCACATACGGGTTAAGCTGCCCCAGTCATCCTACCCCTAGGAACTGGTTGGAGTTCTAAGAAAACGGATAAATAAGAAAGCAATTAGGCAGTTCTTTGTTCGACATCAATATTTAAACTTTTTATTCTCTTGTTTATTTTAAGAAAACAAACTAAACGCCCTCTCCTAAGTCTCCCGTCTCTACCCTGATCTTTCTCTTTATGTAGACAGGTACAAAAACTTTTTATAGAAACTTATAGAACTCAAGTTTTAATGTGATTCAATGGATATCAGCCGTTGAAGAATTGATACGCAATGCACGGTTTGCACAGAAGGAGCCTCTTTGTTAAGAGACTGACTTGAGATAATACTGACGCGAGAAAACTTCATGTCTCTGCAGAATAAACTCATTTGCGGGGCAGCAGATGATTTGGCGGTTTACGATGTCAGTATACTGGATATTAAAATTTCTAACTTTAAACTCCAATAAGCAGTCTCTGCTCGGGCATTAGGATAATTGAATTGAGCTCAGGTGTTGAAAATCCTGTGTTCTCCATGACTTGTCGTGATGAAAAATTTGATGGAGGACTGTTTATCATAGACTACAGAGTAAAGTGAGAAAAGGAAAACAGCTGTCGGTACTCCACCTGGTGCAGCAGTGAAATTTAAGGAAAACATAAAAATTTAAAAGCAATTTGTGGCACAAGCTGATAGGCCACTTTCGGGTGGCGAGCTGCGCATGAAATAACAAGCCTAATTATTGTCGCAAGACTTATAAAAAGGCAGTGGATCTGCCTATCATTAGATTGTGGACATTGCCATACCGTATATGCTTTCGCGCAAATAACAACAAGAAGCGAAACATTTATTCTAGCTTCAGTAGCACATAAATAGAGTGACCTTAATAAGAGAACAAATCAGAAGAAAACTCATTTGTGAGCGTAAGAGCGGAAAAGGAAACTGAACGACAATGTCGGAAAACTTGAACTCAACGATGAATGGAACACAGCCATCGATCTGCTACTGGAATCCTACAGCAGAAAAAATCGGAAAAACTTCTACTTATTGCCTGATTGTTCTTGTTTCGCTTGCTGGGAACACCGTCATCGGAATAATTGTCTACAGGACGAAAACCATGAGAAAACCCATCAACTTTTTAATCGTAAACATGGCCATGTCCGATCTGCTGTTTGCGATTTTCAGGATTCCTTGGAATATTCAATGGCTCTACATAAAATCCTGGCTGATCGGTGGTCTTCTTGACCATGTCTTATGTAAGCTGACTTACTACTTACCATATGTCTCCTTTGCTGTGTCTGTTCAGAGCCTGGTTCTGATAGCAGTGGATCGACTTGGAGCAGTAGTATATCCCCTCCGTTCTCCACTCATCAGTTCAAAGCTGTGCCCGTTCTTCATTCTCGCCACTTGGATCGTCGCGTTGGCTTTATTTTCCCCATTTCTCTTCGCCTTCCAACTTGTTCAATATCCAGAAGGGTTGGCGTGTGGGCTCCGTTGGAACGAAGTCTTTGGAGAATTCTTGTCCTTCGAGAATTACTTCTTGGCAATGATTATATTACTTGTCATCGCTTTTCTGTTGATAACCATACTTTACATTATCATCTATGCAAAGCTCAAATCACAAAAGACTCCAGGACAGCAATCGGCCAGCGTTGGACAACAACGTCAGCAAAGGGAGCGAAATGTGTTAAAGATGGCCATTGCTATTGTGTTAATGTTTGCAGTATGCTGGCTGCCCTTCTCTATCGATTGGTTACTCTCCTTGTTTGCATCGGACATAGGGTCTTGTAGCTTCCGATACTTTTTTCATGTTGCCTTTTTTATGATTCACATAAATTGTGTCATAAATCCTTGCATCTGCTTCATTTTCAGTAGTAATTATCGTGACGGACTTAAGACTCTCTTTAGATAAATGATTTTTTTTAAACAGCGGCGTAACTGATGATACTTCTTAACAGTCGAGGGGATCAGTCGACCTGAAACTTGTAAAAGCATTAATTTAAAACTGCTATGAATCGCATTCAATGTACACTATAAAGAAACTTTGCAGAACGGTCTTAAACCTTTCTTTGAACACTGAGTTTACAATCATTTTGTAGTTATTATGAAAACGCCATTTGTAATTTTCTTATATTGGAAGTCATACTTCGTATTAAATCTTGTAAATAATATTAATTTTTCTCAATACTGCTTTCTATTTGATTCAATATCTTTACAGAACAGTTTCTAAACCTTCTTTTGACAATTCCTTTGGCGTCATTTGAAGCTATATTTCGAAAACTCGACTTTTGTAATTTTCATTCATGAGAATTGTTCGGTCGTCATATAAACCGTGTAAATAATATTAATTTCAATACTGCTATTTATTTGATTCAACATACTGTAGATAAACTTTACGGAACAGTTTAAGTACAGCCGTTCTTTTGACAATTTGCTTGCTATCATTTGTAGTCTTTAGGAAACAATAAAGTGCGTGAAACTGACGTCAGTAATTCCAGTACTGATTCCCTTTTCAAAGGAATTCTAAGTCAGTAATATTCGATTTTTATAACTTTCCTCTCAGTTTCAGTAAACGAAATACAAGTAAACGCCATCTCCTTGTCTCTATTTTTATCGCCACTGTTCTCTATGTTTGTCTTGAGGGTATTTCTGTCGTGTTCTTCAAGTCGAATCTGAACCTAATTCTGCAGTCAATCAGCCTTACGGAGCCTATGTAATGGTTTATATACTAGGAGTCTCTTTTTGGGAGAAAACCTCCTTGTTTTGTCCACTGTTGAGTTCAGTTTATATTTGTGTGCCAGCTGTTTCTGAAGCCACTTACGGGTATATTACAAACTCACAACGTGACCAGCTCCCAGTTGGCTTGATAGCTCAATTGGTGGAGCACCGCACCGGTATCGCAGAGGTCATGGGTTTGAAACCTGCTCAGGACTGAATTTTTTCAGGCTTTAATTTCGCAACTGCTTAACTTGTGTGTATATAACTGCGATGATCAATCATGTCTTCATATACACCGTAACGTCATGCATGACGAGATTCATGCGATTCTGAAATTCGCTGCAGGGTATGGGTTCTCATCGAGTTGTGTTACAAGATCGAAGAATCTGTCATTGCCGTGTACTTTGCGGTCATCGACTTGTCACGCATCTCACCATAGGAGTAAGAGATGAAGACCAGACAGAAGAAGGTGATGCAGTGCGAATGTTTAATTATTATGACAGCGATTTAACAAATTGACGTCAGTTTTTCATGCGTCTGTCCTGTGATTGATCATGAATTTCGTCATAACATTGCCAAAGTAGGTGTGGATCCACGAGCCGACAGCCGAGTGGATCTGCAGACTACTTTGACAATGTTATGATGAAATTTATTGTCAATAACAGGACAGACGCATTTGAATTTGTTTTTTACGATAACAGTTCGCTCTCACTCGCTGACACATCGCATAAATGATAAATTCATGTGTCTGTCGGCTTATTGACAATAAAAATTAACCAATGAGCCCGCGAGAAATTCTGCAGTTATCGTAAAAAACAACACTCAAGGTTGAGCGCTGGAGAGAATGGTCGTATGTGAACCATGATCCGTATTCAGCTGGAGTGTTCGGATTCTATGCAAACCAGACGCAATATTTCGATTGAATTGTCTTACAGACCGAAACATAATGCCGTAGCGAGCACAGTTTATTCAAGATATTGTTGAAGTATCTATGCACCGACCAAATGGATCACATTTGGCGCCAAGGTCGATGGTTTGGCTCGGAAAGGAAAAGGTATACGGTCATGGTTTCCACTTAGTTTTGGCATTCTTGAGGTCATTCTTGCTAACGTAGTGCGAGGAAAAAATCTACAAGGCGGTGAATGGTCGGTTCAGTGGAGTTCAAAACGATCAAACTTTGATGAATACCCTTCAAGTCGAGGAAATGGCGGGAAGAAGTGAGATTCCCGCCAACTTGCTCGAGACGCCGCCACCTTCGCCAGAAAATAGTATATAGCTTTAGCCAAGCCTAAAACCGGAGTTCCTGGACTGGGTTGTTTAAAGGCCCTGCAAGCTGATAATTAAAAACGTGATGATGTCAACCTAAATTGTGCCGCAAATTTTAAGTACTTACCGGGAACAATTGGATTGTGCGTAATTATAAAGTCGATGCACTTCGCTATTTCTGTCAGCCATGATTACGCTCTTTTAGAAGGCGAGGGTGAACTTTCAGAGCTGTTTTATTTGCTAGCGAAAACTCAATTCTGCTTGGTATATCACTTCCACTGAGGTTGCTTAGTGTCACGAAATGTTTCTCTAATGACTTCCTTATTTTAGATTCCTTTTAACAAAGGGGACATGTCACATAGATGTCGGCCAAAGCTGAGAAAGCGTAGAGCCAAACGTATATGATTTCTTCACTACTCCAAGCGAAAATCTATCGGCTGTCGAAACTAAGATTTTCCGTACATCGCAACAGAGATCGCAACTGGTAAAAGGGGACAGAGCCGTAATAACAAGATTTACCTCTTTGAAAAGGTTTGTAATGTTCATTTTTGGGTCCGGTTCCTGAGTCGATTCAGATTTCCGGCCAGATTTTAAGGCTATCGTTTACACTTGTGTATAAAATAGTACGCCGTTATACTAAGTAAAAATACAGCTGTTAAAATTCTTGTTCTTATTTTCTTACTACATAGCGGTTTGTGTGCCACATTTTTCGAGTTGTTTTGAATGGAAAGAAGCGATTTCAAAAGAGCTCACTGCCTGTCCAATCAAACATTTAATAATTGAACACCGAAGTTAGTTCCCGTGATGCCCAAGGACACCGTTTTCGGCGAGAGAAGTTGTTTTGTTTATAGCGAAGAAGCGTCCTGTATTAAAAAATGCATGTGCAAAAATCCACACAAATGCGTCTCACTGAGTCTAAATAGACGCGCAAACCCTCTTGACAAGCGAAACGTTGTCATTCTTAACAATTTACTTTTAATCAAAGCAGCGAAGTTAAGAGTGTAACTCCGCATTCAATACAAGATAAAATGACAAATGTTTACACGGCTGGTGAGTTTAAAACAAAACAGTTCTCGTTGAATGAGTTATGTTAGAGTTAAAATGAAGCAATCATAAAGCCAATATATTCAGTAGTTCATTATCTTTGAACCGGTTTCAGAAAAGGCCGGCAGAGAAAGTTAAGAAAAAGCTAGAACAGCAAAATAAATAACGTTTTACGCTGAAAATTCAGGTGACGGTAGCTTTATTGCTGGGGAACACAGATGAATTAAAATTATATACACGGTGATATTGAGTTTTAGGTAACTACTCTCTGATATGTGAGTGTTTTATCAGATGTTAGCTTAAAATTATAAAGGCGGTGAGGCTTTTGTTCACTTAGTTTCCTCAGAAAAGAAAAATATCTATAAACTGACGCCTAATTAACTCACTGTCTGTTGACTGTGTGGTAAGCATAAACAGGATGCATTTGCACGATGTTATCGCGTGGAAACGCAAATATTTTCCATGCTGCAGACACCTGCCTTAAATACAACATAAAACTCTAACTGGGATATTATTGAGTGAAAAAGAAACATTACTCTAAAGAAAAAGCCAAGAGGAAAGATATACAAATCCTTTGACGTTACCTAGTGAACCTGAACAACATAGAAGATAAGAACATAGACTATTACAGATACTGAACATAGAAGCCGTAGAACGTAGACGGGTTCCAGTCTGACCCGGTGTGCGCAGTCTTCTAGCTAGAAGCTTTAACGGCTGCTTACAGACATAAAACACAATTCAAATGATATTTTGATATCACGAATGAATAGTATAAAATAATGGTTATGCTTCGAGTCTTCGTTTTTTAACTTGATTCGACATTTACCTCAACCAGTTGTTTACAAGTTAAGATGGGCGAGCATTTTCTGTATTATGGTAATTATAGCGGCGCTTTTCATTTACATGTTCTTGACACACAGAAAAAGTTGATCACACTTGGTATTGAATTGTGTCTAAAGGATAGTAGAACTAAATACTAAACGAATTTAAGACATTTTACAGCGTTTTTAATTTGCGTTGAATCCTCTTTATCAGACCTGCTTTTCCTGACTTGCATTGCAATAAGACCAACGTAGAAATAAAGGAAGTAAATTCAAATACTAAAAGAGGGGGACTTGGGGGGGGGGGGGGGAGGTTCTGAACACCGCAACACCGCAAAAAAGTAACGTACACCGTATCACCGCAAGAAAAGTCAACGAAACACCGTCACCGCAACTCGTATTTTTAGCGTCATGATTCGTTCATCTACACTTAAAACAATACTTTTATAGCTCAACAATTTTCCACAAAATAAACACATCACAACGCTTTTCATTGCGCATGTCTCGATACTGCTGATGCCTGTAAATCTGTTTTCTTGCTCTTGTGGAGAAACCTTGCGGGAAGCTAGGAAGCAGACGAAGAAAAAAGAGAGGAGCCTCGAGAGATGACCTTTACCCTAGATTCCTTCTTTTACATGTACTTCGCTTACTTTTCTTGGTGTATAAACCCACAGACTGAAGCCCTATCTTGACTGGAAGTATTGCTTTCCAGAGCTAGCTGCGTTTGCGTTCGATATCGATAATCGTTTGACAAAACGGAAGGTCAAGAAAGTCGCGGGACCTGGGAGTGGGTATAGACCGGTATCAGAATGACCTCTAGACGAAGCCGAATAGCAAAAGGAAAAAAAAAAAGTAAACGTGTGTAATTCACAAAGCTTCCTTAG
This sequence comes from Orbicella franksi, assembly GCF_964199315.1. NCBI lineage: Eukaryota > Metazoa > Cnidaria > Anthozoa > Scleractinia > Merulinidae > Orbicella > Orbicella franksi. The sequence continues at coordinate 32,135,710 of NC_138149.1, read as the reverse complement.
CTTAGAAAGCCTTCTTTCTTCCCTGCCGACGCAACATCTGAATATATTTTGTTGCCGGTAGTTTTCGCCACCTTTTCCTTTTTCGCGTAGAAAAAAGCTGCGCAGTCCATAATACATTATATTCGGCCTTGGCGTTTCCAGAATTTCCATGATTGTTTCTGTCCTCGCTCCTCCACGTGTCTACCGAACACTGAGCTCCGGACGGCAGAGGTCGAGTTACTTGTCAAGTTACGTATAAATAGAAACAGCTTCGGATTGGCAGCCGAAGCATATTGAAGATTGACGAGAAAGTGATGGTCTGTTTTTTGTTACAAATTATTAACTTCAATGGTACGTGTTTGTCATAAATTAGCATGGATTAACGAAGTTTACATGCTAAATTTAGGTCAAATTTAGGTTTGAGAAAGGTAAATCAAACAACCCCAGCACCGCGAACAATTTCATTTCACCGAACACCGCAGCGTGAAAAACACAAACATCGCACACCGTAGGGTCTGAGATCACCGCAGCACCGCAAGTTGAGATTTTATCCACCGCATCACCGCATTGAAAAAAACATCAACACCGCAACACCGCAAATCCCCATGTTCCCCTCCTAAAAGCTTAAGCTGCAACAACCAATCAGATTGTAAAAAAAGGGAAAGATAATGATGTGAAAACAGTCTTTACGACTAGGCAATTTATACCACAAGAGCATTAAAAATCCTCCAGGTGTTCTTGAGCGACTTGAACTATGACATGATCGTCTTAGAACAGAAATATATACTTTACAACATTTCATGTTAGGCCAGAAATTCTCGCAAAACCGGCAAAACAGTGAATTTCAGAAGTATGTTGGACTTGCACTCTCCGAGAGAGAAATCTGAAACCACGAGGTTTTAGTAGAATATAAATAGAGTAGTTCTTTCTCCTTAGCAGTCTTAGCAAGTCGTATTAAAAATAATATGATGAGCCGGAGAGGTAACTGATAGGAAATGAAATACGAATTTCGCCGGGTAAAATCCATGCAAAGCAATCATGAAAGGCACATACGGGTTAAGCTGCTCCAGTCATCCTTCCCATTGGAACTGGTGGGAGTTTTAAGGAAAGGGATAAATAAGGAAGCAATTAAACAGTTCTTTGTTCGACATCAATATTTAAACTTTTTAGTCTCTTGTTTATTTTAAGAAAACAAACTAAACGCCCTGTCCTGAGTCTCCAGTCTCCACCCAGATCTTTCTCTTTATGTAGACAGGTACAAAAACTTTTTATAGAAAATTATGGAACTCAAGTTTTAATGTGATTCAGAAGATATCAATACAATGCACGGTTTGCAAAGAAGGAGTCTCTTTGTTAAGAGCCTGACTTGAGATAATACTGACACTTGAGAAAACTTCATGTCTCTGCAGAATAAACTCATTTGCGGGGCAGCCGTTGATTAGGTGGTTTACGATGTCAGTATACTGGACATTAAAATTTCTAACTTTAAACTCCAATAAGCAGTCTCTGCTTGGGCATCAGGATGATTGAATTGAGCTCAAGTGTTAAAAATCCTGTGTACTCCATGACTTGTCGTGATAAAAACTATGATGGAAGACTGTTTATCATAGACTACAGAGGAAAGTGAAAAAAGGAAAACAGCTGTCGGTACTCCATCTGGCGCAGAAGTGAAATTTAAGAGAAACATAAAAAATTAAAAGCAATTTGTGGCACAAGCTGATAGGTCACTTTCGGGTGGCGAGCTGCGCACGAAAAAACAAGCCTAATTATTGTCGCAATACTTGTGAAAAGGCAGTGGATCTGCCTATCATTAGATTGTAGACATTGCCATACCGTATATGTTTTCGCGCAAATAACAACAAGAAGCGAAACGTTTATCCCAGCTTCAGTAGCGCATATATAGAGCGACCTTAATAAGGGAACAAATCAGTAGAAAACTCATTTGTGAGCGTAAGAGCGAAAAAGGAAACTGAACGACTATGGATCGCAAAACTTGAACTCAACGATGAATGGATCACAGCCATCGAGCTGCTACTGGAATCCTACAGCAGAAAAAATCGGCATGACCTTTGCTTACTGCCTGGTTTTTCTTGTTTCGCTGGCTGGGAAAACTACCATTAAATATGATAGATGTCAAGGATGGTGTATTTGATACAACATTGAAAAATTCCGATCTGGTGTTCGCAGAAATATAATACAATTCAATAATATCTTGCCTTCGCTTCTGTAATGAGTATGCTTCCAAACTTCGTTTTAACTAAATTTCAAATTTATCTTAACCTGCAAACCTGCAGCTGTCCGCAAATTAAGAGGCGCGCATTTTCTGTTATGCCATATATAGCGGGGTTTTTCATTCACTGCACTTGAGACACGAAAAAAGTTGATCACGCTTGGTACTGAATAATGACCAATAATGTCTTTTGGATGGGAGACCTTACTGTTAAACAAATTTAAGACATTTTCTGCACTTTAAAATTTGGGTGGAATCCTCTTTATCAGACCTTTTTTTCCTGATTTACATTACAATAAGTCGCACGTAGAAATAAAAGAAGGAAATTCGAATACTAAAAGCCACACTGAAACTGATCAAATTCGTATGAAACGTAAACAATGATAATGTCAGTAAAACTTTTCTCATACGAGGCAATTTCTAACACACGATCATCGCAAATCTTCCAGGAGTTCTTGAGCTGCTTAATAAGCTGTGATGGTTTAAGAATAGAAATACTTTAAAACATTTCATGTTAGGCCGGAAATTCTCGCAAAACGAGAAAAAACATGACCTAGGCTGAATTTCAGACGACCCGGCTCGAGTCGCACACTCCTAGACAGGAATCTGAAACCATGAGGTATAGTAATAGAGAAGTTCTTCATCGTTAGCAAGCCACATCAAAACGAATGTGTGCGCCGGAGGAGTAACCAATATGAAATGTCGCCGAGCAAAATCCAAAGCAATCATGAAAGGCACATACAGGTTAAGCTGCTCCAGTCATCTCAACCCTAAGAACTAGTGCGAGTTTTCAGAAAAGGGACAAATAAGAAAGCAAATTAAGCGGTTGCTTGATTGACATTATTTGGACTTTTTGGTTTCTCCTTTATTTTGAGAAAAACAAACAATACGCTCTCTCCTCTTCCGTCTCCACCCAGATCCCTCTCTTTTTGTAGACAGGTGCAAATGCTTTTTAAACAAACTGACTCTCAGTGAGTTGAATCTAATCCTCACGATGCTAGCCGTAGAAGAAGTGAGATACAATGCGCGGTTTATATAACAGGAGTCTCTTTCTTGAGAGGCTGATTTGGATACTCGAAAAAACTTGATCTCTGTGGGGTAAACAAACATAACACATTTGCGCGGCAGCCGTTGATTAGGTGCTTTGCGCTGTCATTATATTGAAAATTAAAATTTCTAAATTTAAACATCGACGAGGAGCATTCTCTGAAAGCCTCGTGAAACATGCCAAATTGTTAAGCAATTATTTTCGCGCAAATGACAACGTGAAGGCAAACATTTATACCGCTTTCGGGTGGAAACATAACATATAAACATGACGTTATTACTGAATGTGATCAAACCAGAAGAAAAGTTATTCGTGAGCGTAAGAGCGGAAAAAGAAACTGAACGGCTATGTCACAAGACTTGAACAAAACAATGAATGGAACACAGCCATCGAAGTGCTACTGGAATCCTACAGCAGAAAAAATCGGCATAACCTTTGTTTCCTGCCTGATTTTTCTTGTTTCGCTGGCTGGGAATACCGTCATCGGAATAATTGCCTACAAGACGAAAACCATGAGAAAACCCATCAAGTTTTTAATCGTAAATATGGCCATGTCCGATCTGCTCTTTCCGAGTTTTTTGGTTCCTTGGGATATTCAACAGCTCTACATAAACTCCTGGCTGATCGGTGGTCCTCTTGGCCAGGTCTTATGTAAGCTGACTTACTACTTACCATATGTCTCCATGGCTGTGTCTGTTCAAAGCCTGGTTCTGATAGCAGTGGATCGATTTGGAGTTGTGGTATACCCCCTCCGTTCCCCACTCATTAGTTCAAAGCTGTGTCCGTTCTTCATTCTCGCCACTTGGATCGTCTCGTTGGCTTTCCTTTCCCCATATCTCTTCGCCCTCAAACTAGTTGAATACTCAGGAGGGTTGGTGTGTACGCTGCATTGGAAAGAAGCCTTTGGAGAGTCCTCATCCTTTGAGAATTACTTCGTGTCATGGCTTGTTACATTCGTATTTATCCCGTTGCTCTTGATAGCCACACTTTACATTACCACCTATGTAAAGCTCAAGTCACAGAAGATTCCAGGTGAACAATCGGCCAACGCTGGACAACAACGGCAACAAAGGGAAAGCAATGTGTTAAAGATGGCCATTGCTATTGTGTTAGGGTTTGCAGTATGCTGGCTGCCCTTTGCTATACGCTTGCTTCTCTTCCATTTTGTATCGGACATCATATCGTCTTGTGGCTTCCAATACTTCTCCTTTGTTGCCTCTTTTATGGCTCGTACAAATTGTGCTATGAACCCTTGCATCTGTTTTATTTTCAGTAGAAATTATCGTAAAGGACTTAAGACTCCTTTTAGATAAATGGTAGTTGAAAACATCACAGTAGCTGATGATACTTCTTAACAGTCGAGAGGATCAGTCGACCTGAAACTTGTAAGAAAACATGAATTTAAAACTGCTTTGAATCGCATTCAATGTACACTATAGCTTAAAGAAACTTTGCCGAACGGTTTTAAACGTTTCTTTGAACACTGACTTTACAATCATTTTGAAGTTATTATGAAAATTCCATTTGTAATCAGTGGCGGATCCAGACTTTGAGCTAAGGTGGGTGCCCGGTTTTGTTTTACTTGCCCTGCCGGCTTTTCTTCCTTCAGTCATTTCTTCTTTTTTCACCCAGAATAAGGGGGGGGGGGGGGAGGGAGGGGGGCGGGCCCCTCGGGCCCTTCCCCTGGATCCGCCACTGGTAATTTTCTTATGTTAGGAGTTATACTTCGTTTTAAGTCTGGTAAATATTATCTTTTTATCTCAATACTGCTTTCTATTTGATTCAAAAACTTTATAAACGGTTTCTAAACCTTCTTTTGACAATTCCTGTGGCGTCATCCAGTTCATTCATAAGAATTGCTCGGCCGTCATATAAACCGTGTAAATAATATTTATATCAACACTGCTATTTATTTGATTCAACCTACTTTAAATAAACTTTAATTTACAGAGCAGTTTAAGTACAGCCGCTATTTCGACAATTTCCTTGTCATCATTTGTAGTTTTCTTAAATTAGGAAACAATAAAGTGAGTGAACCTGACGTCAAGAATTCCAGTGCTAATTCTCCTTTCAAAGCAATTCTAAGTCAGTAATATTCGATTTTTATAATTTCCTCTCAGTTTCAGTAAACTAAATACAAGTAAACGCCCTCTCCTTGTCTCTTTTTTTATCGCCACTGTTTTCTATGTTTGCCTCGAGGGTATTTCTGTCGTGTTCTTGAAGTCGAATCTGAACCTAATTCTGCAGTCAATTAGCCTTACGAAGCATATGCAATGGTTTATATACTAGCAGTCTCTTTTTGGGAGAAAACCTCCTAGTTTTGTCCACTGTTGAGCTCAGTTTATATTAGTGTGCCAGCTGCTACGGCCGGTATGTTAGTATTTTATCCACGTTATTTCTTTTTTCGGATTGGGCCTGGATTAGGTAAACTCGGGTTTTGTATTGTCTTAAAATAGTGTAATCTTTATGGAACATGCTTGACTTCATTATAGATTTCGCGATTTGGACAATGGTATCCACATCTACCGGTTTACCGAAGAACTTTTACACAAAAACTAAGTGGCAAATCTGTTAAGTTGTAATTTTTTTAAGATTAGGAATTAGGTTAATGTCCGATGATTTTCTAAATATGCCGAGAACCTCCAAACCTGTGCAAAACAACTCTGGAATATCCGGAGGTGTCTCCAAAACTTCCGAAAAAGTCCCGAAGTCGTTTTGATGATTTGTTTTTCAAACAATGCGGCTCCGGATTTGAAGGAAAATATTGGCGGATCGATTGATTTGGCGAAAAAAATGGCACGGATTGATGGATTCATCCTCCTCGTTGAGTTAGAAGCCTGAACGGGAAGCTTCTGTCAATAACTCGCACGTTCAGTGCCCGGATGTTTTCCGTTCAGACAAGAACTTCGCACTTCATGCAATTTTCATTGTGTCAAGAATTACAGCAGTTTTCAATCACACAGTCGACCCTTAAAGCAGACAGTCTTGAAAAACTATAAGTTTTGATGGACGTTTATCATCGCCGCCTCTTTGCCACAAGCTACTTGGAAAATAACTTAGGACTTCTCAATTCGGGAATACATCGAACATCTTTTGTTAGAATACATCCCAGATGATCCTACAAAACTTTCGCTGAGTCAGAAACCGAGAATTCTTCGAATCCTTTAATTTTTAACGATATCAGTTTCCATAGGCAAATTTGAAAACTGAGAGAAAAAAACCCTCGTTTTCGTGAACTTGTGAGAAAATAATGACGGCGTTTGTTGGGTTTGCCAAGGGTCATTCTAGTGCATGAATAGGCCTTTCCACAAATATTCGGATATTTTGGGGGATATTTAGAAGTTTCCGAGATTTTTGGAAAATTTAACGCAATAGATTTTTGTTGAAACTTTGTCCACTGAACATTTGTCATATGAGAACTTTAATTATAAAATAAAATTGGGGGGTGCCCATGCTCGTTAAGGAGCTGTGAGGCATTGAAAATATCCCATTTTGGCATTATTTAATGCTTATTACAAGAACGAATTCCACGTTATTGTAAAATCGTTGTGAGCCCAGACTCATGAAAACACGCCTCAAACTACAGTCAATACTTGTGTCGGACACAAATAAACTTTTTAGTTTGATTTTGACAGACAGCTGAATCTTTGTTAAAATATTGGAACCAAATTGCTCGCCACGGCTATCAAACTACAAAATAGAAAAGACTACAGTGCAGCTGCTATTTTCCTTAATTCTTCAATTTTCAGCAATGGAAATTAGATCAGTCTTTTCTCACGCAAAGCTAATTATTAGTTGATTAAAACGACTGGAAAAAAATTGGAGTGCTGGAGCTGTTAGTGGGCTATAGCCATTTTTCAACTGACGGAACTCAAAATCAAGGCAAATCCGCTATGTTTTCAATGTGCGCGTACACGAGCGCGCGCTAGTAACGTCATAAATTATGCGCAGTAAAGATGCGCAATGCAAATGTGAGGAATCACTTTAAGTATTTTTCTAAAAGACTTAAAAAATCTTTTAATGTGACGGAAGTAACCATGGGCTTTGATCCGTTGAACAAAATTTTTGAACTGTACAAAAATGCTACACTTAAGATTGATCTTAGATCTTCAACCTGCCTGTGTAGCTGATGGGATATCGCGCGTGAGTGCTTTTGCTCTGGGGGCGGAACTGCACACTCTAGGGCTGAGGACGTGGGGAAATTTTCGCGAGCGGTAAAGTCGCGAGGAGAAAAAATCAACTCTCAATTTGACTACTCACCATTCCCCTCGCAGCTCAGCCTTCTTTTAATCTAAATCTGACTTTATGATCGTAAGATGGGCGAGCATTTTCTGTATTATGGTAATTATAGCGGCGCTTGTCATTTACATGTTCTTGACACACAGAAAAAGTTGATCACACTTGGTATTGAATTATGTCTAAAGGATTGGAGAACTGAATACTAAACGAATTTAAGACATTTTACAGCGCTTTTAATTTGCGTTGAATCCTCTTTATCAAACCTGCTTTTCCTGACTTGCATTGCAATAAGACCAACGTAGAAATAAAGGAAGTAAATTCAAATACTAAAAGCTTAAGCTGCAACAACCAATCAGATTGTAAAAAAGGGCAAGATAATAATGTGAAACCAGTCTTTACTACAAGGCAATTTATACCACAAGATCATTAAAAATCTTCCAACTGTTCTTGAGCGACTTAATTAAACTATGACATGATCGTCTTAGACCAGAAATATATACTTTACAACATTTCATGTTAGGCCAGAAATTCTCGCAAAACCGGCAAAACAGTGAATTTCAGAAGTATGTTGGACTTGCACTCTCCGAGAGAGAAATCTGAAACCACGAGGTTTTAGTAGAATATAAATAGAGTAGTTCTTTCTCCTTAGCAGTCTTAGCAAGTCGTATGAAAAATAATGTGATGAGCCGGAGAGGTAACTGATAGGAAATGAAATACGAATTTCGCCGGGTAAAAGCCAAAGCAATCATGAAAGGCACATACAGGTTAAGCTGCTCCAGTCATCCTACCCCTAGGAACTGGTGGGAGTTTTAAGAAAAGGGATAAATAAGAAAGCAATTAAGCAGTTCTTTGTTCGACATCAATATTTAAACTTTTTAGTCTCTTGTTTATTTTAAGAAAACAAACTAAACGCCCTGTCCTGAGTCTCCAGTCTCCACCCAGATCTTTCTCTTTATGTAGACAGGTACAAAAACTTTTCATAGAAACTTATAGAACTCAAGTTTTAATGTGATTCAGAAGATATCAGCCGTTGAAAAATTCATACGCAATGCACGGTTTGCACAGAAGGAGCCTCTTTGTTAAGAGACTGACTTGAGATAATACAGTTGACACTTGAGAAAACTTCATGTCTCTGCAGAATAAACTCATTTGCGGGGCAGCCGTTGATTAAGCGGTTTACGATGTCAATATACTGGACATTAAAAGTTCTAACTGTAAACTCCAATAAGCAGTCTCTGCTCGGGCATCAGGATGATTTAATTGAGCTCAAGTGTTGAAAATCCTGTGTTCTCCATGACTTGTCGTGATGAAAAATTTGATGGAAGACTGTTTATCATAGACTACAGAATAAAGTGAAAAAAGAAAAACAGCAGTCGGTATTTCATCTGGCGTAGCAGCGCAATTTAAGGAAAACATAAAAAATTAAAAGCAATTTGTGGCACAAGCTGATAGGTCACTTTCGGGTGGCGAGCTGCGCACGAAATAACAAGCCTAATTATTGTTGCAAGACTTATAAAAAGGCAGTGGATCTGCCTATCATTAGATTGTAGACATTGCCATACCGTATATGTTTTCGCGCAAATAACAACAAGAAGCAAAACATTTATCCCAGCCGCTTCAGTGGCACATAAATAGCGTGACCTTAATAAGAGAACAACTCAGAAGAAAACTCATTTTTGAGCGTAAGAGCGGAAAAAAAAACTGAACGACTATGTCGGAAAACTTGAACTCAACGATGAATGGAACACAGCCATCGCCCTGTTACTGGAATCCTACAGCAGAAAAACTCGGAAAAACCTTTGCTTACTGCCTGATTGTTCTTGTCTCGCTGGCTGGGAACACCGTCATGGGGATAATTGTCTACAGGACGAAAACCATGAGAAAACCCATCAACTTTTTAATCATAAACATGGCCATGTCCGATCTGCTGTATCCGATTTTCTTGATTCCTCGGGCTATTCAATGGCTCTACATAAACTCCTGGCTGATCGGTGGTCCTCTTGGCCAGGTCTTATGTAAGCTGGTTTTCTTCTTACCTGAGGTCTCCCTTAGTGTGTCTATTCAGAGCCTGGTTCTGATAGCAGTGGATCGATTTGGAGTTGTGGTATATCCCCTCCGTTCCCCACTCATTAGTTCAAAGCTGTGTCCGTTCTTCATTCTCGCCACTTGGATCGTCGCGTTGGCTTTATTTTCCCCATATCTCTTCTCCAAACTTGTTCAATATCCAGGAAGGTTGGCGTGTAGGCTGCATTGGAACGAAGTCTTTGGAGAATTCTTCGAGAATTACTACGTGGCATTTTTAATTATATTAATTATCATCGCTTTTCTGTTGATAACCATACTTTACATTATCATCTATGCAAAGCTCAAATCACAAAATACCGTTGCTCCAGGCCAGCAATCGGCCAGCGTTGGACAACAACGTCAGCAAAGGGAGCGAAATGTGTTAAAGATGGCCACTGCTATTGTGTTAATGTTTGCAGTATGCTGGCTGCCCTTCACTATCAATTGGTTACTCTCAATCTTTGCATCGGACATACTGTCTTGCAGCTCCCTATACTTTTCCGACGTTGCCTTTTTTATGATGCACATAAATTGTGTCATAAATCCTTCCATCTGTTTCATTTTCAGTAGTAATTATCGTGACCGACTTAAGACTCTCTTTAGATAAATGATTTTTTTTTTAAACAGCGGCGCAACTGATGATACTTGTTAACAGTCGAGAGGATCAGTCGACCTGAAACTTGTAAAAGACGTTAATTTAAAACTGCTATGAATCGCATTCACTGTACACTATAAAGAAACTTTGCAGAACGGTCTTAAACCTTTCATTGAACACTGAGTTTACAATCATTTTGTAGTTATTATGAAAACGCCATTTTTAATTTTCTTATATTAGAAGTCATACTTCGTATTAAATCTTGTAAATAATACTAATTTACCTCAATACTGCTTTCTATTTGATTTAATAACTTCACAGAACAGTTTCTAAACCTTCTTTTCACAATTCCTTTGGCGTCATTTGTAGTTATATTTCGTAAACTCGACTTTTGTAATTTTCATTCATGAGAATTGTTCGGTCCTCATATAAACCGTGTAAATAATATTTATTTCAACACTGCTTTTTATTTGATTCAACATACTGTAGATAAACTTTACGGAACAGTGTAAGTACAGCCGTTCTTTTGACAATTTGCTTGCCATCATTTGTAGTTTTTAGGGAACAATAAAGTGCATGAAACTGACGTCAGTAATTCCAGTATTGATTCCCTTTTCAAAGGAATTCTAAGTCAGTAATATTCGATTTTTATAATTTTCCTCTTAGTTTCAGTCAACGAAATACAGGTAAACGCCCTCTCCTTGTCTCTTTTTCATCGCCACTGTTCTCTATGTTTGTCTTGAGGGTATTTTTGTCCTGTTCTTCAAGCCAAATCTGAATCTAAGTCTGCAGTCAATCAGCCTTACGAAGCATATGTAATGGTTTATACACTAGCAGTCTCTTTTTGGGACAAAACCTCCTAGTTTTGTCCACTGTTGAGCTCAGTTTATATTTGTATGCCAGCTGTTTCTGAAGCCACTTACGGGTATATTACGAACTCACAACGTGACCAGCTCCCAGTTGGCTTGATAGCTCAATTGGTGGAGCACTGCACCGGTATCGCAGAGGTCATGGGTTTGAATCCTGTTCAGACCCGAAGTTTTTCAGGCTTCAATTTCGCAACTGCTTAAGTTGTGTTTATATAACTGCGATGATCAATCATGTCTTCATATACACCGTAACGTCATGCATGACGAGATTCATACGATTCTGAAATTCGCTGCAGGGTAGGGTTCTCATCGAGTTGTGTTACGAGATCGAAGAATCTGTCATTGCCGTGTACTTTGCGGTCATCGACTTGTCACGCATCTCACCACAAGAGAATTGAAGAGATGAAGACCAGACAGAAGAAGGTGATGCAGTGCGAATGCTTAATTATTATGACAGCGATTTAACAAATTGACGTCAGTTTTTCTTGCGTCTGTCCTGTTATTGATCATGAATTTCGTCATAACATTGCCAAAGTAGGTGTGGATCCACGAGCCGACAGCCGAGTGGATCCGCAGACTACTTTGACAATGTTATGATGAAATTTATTTTCAATAACAGGACAGACGCATTAAAAACTGACTTCTATTTGTTTTTTGCGATGACAGTTCGCTCTCACTCGTTGACACATCGCATAAATTATAAATTCATGAGTCTGTCCGCTTATCGACAATAAAAATTAGCCAATGAGCCCGCGAGAAATTCTGCAGTTATTGTAAGAAACAACATTCAAGGCTGAGCGCCGGAGAGAATGGTGATATTTGAACCATTATCCGTATTCAGCTGCACTGTTCGGATTCTATGCAAACCAGACGCAATATTTCGATTGAATTGTCTTACAGACCGAAACATAATACCGTAGCAAGCACAGTTTATTCATGATACAATTGTTGAAGTATCTATGCACCGACCAAATCGATCACATTTGGCGCCAAGATCGATGGTTTGGCTCGGAAAGGAAAAGGTATACGGTCATGGTTTCTACTAGTTTTGGCATTCTTGACCATTCTTGCTAACGCAGTGCGAGGGAAAAATCTTCAAGGCGGTGAATGATCGGTTCAGTGGAGTTCAAGACGATCAAACTTTGATGAATACCCTTCAAGTCGATGAAATGGCGGGAAGAAGTGAGATTCCCGCCAACTTGCTCGAGACTCCGCCACCTTTACCAGAAAATAGTATATAGCTTTAGCCAAGCCTAAAACCGGAGCTCCTGGGCCTGGTTGTTTAAAATTCTACAGTTCCCGGCCCTGATAATTAAAAACGTGATGGTGTCAACTTAAATTATGCCGCAAATTTTAAGTACTTACCGGGAACAATGATTCCCGGGCACTGTGATTCAACAATGAGATTGCGCTTAAAGTCGATGCACTCCGCTATTTCTGTCAGCCATTACAAATACTGATCACGCTCTTTTAGAAGGCGAGGGTGAACTTTCAGAGCTGTTTTATTTGCTAGCGAAAACTCAGTTTTGCTTGGTATATCACTTCCAGGTTGCTTCGTGTCACGAAATGTTTCTCTAATGACTTCCTTATTTTAGATTCCTTTTAACAAAGGGGACATGTCACCTAGATGTCGGCCAAAGCTGAGAAGGCGTAGAGCCAAACATATATGATTTCTTCACTACTCCAAACGAAAATCTATTGGCTGTCGAAACTAAGATTTTTCGTGCATCGCAACAGAGATCGCGACTGGTAAAAGGGGACAGAGCCGTAACAACAATATTTACCTCTTTGAAAAGGTTTGTAATGTCCATTTTTGGGTCCCGTTCCTGAGTCGATTCAGATTTCTGGCCAGATTTTAAGGCTATCGTTTACACTTGTGTATAAAATAGTACGCCGTTATACTAAGTAAAAATACAGCTGTTAAAATTCTTGTCCTTATTTTCTTACTACATAGCGGTTTGTGTGCCACATTTTTCGAGTTGTTTTGAATGGAAAGAAGCGATTTCAAAAGAGCTCACTGCCTGTCCAATCAAACATTTAATAATTGAACACCGAAGTTAGTTCCCGCGATGCCCAAGGACACCGTTTTCGGCGAGAGAAGTTGTTTTGTTTATAGCGAAGAAGCGTCCTGTATTAAAAAATGCATGTGCTATCAGAGCGGCAAGTTTTTCAATTTATCCGCTGAATAATCTCTGTGTTTTGTCTTGTTAGATAAATACGCTGGTAACTTTGAAGACCTTTGAAAATGTCTGTTTGTGCCCTTGTTTCTGAGCCTGTATTCTTTTGATCAACTTGACGGGCTCGTATTTCTGTTGTCCTGACATCGCGGCCTGATTTAATAAATTGATTTATTATATGGCTGTGTCTCACAAGGGCTGGGAACTACCGAATTCACGAATTTGTTTGGCTGAAATCGATATTGACCGCGGTCTAGATTTTCCCATCTAGACCGGCATCTAGACCGATATTATTTTGCGTTGAAAAAGTAGCGAACTAAAATACAGAAATGTCCACCATTTTCTTTTATTTTCTGCTCAATCATTTATGTAAGTGCCAAAAAGCCTGATGACAAAAAAAAAAAAAAAAAAAAAGTAAAGAGGACGGGCAAATTTCGGCAGGTTTAAGTTAAGCTCATATCCGTTTGCAAGCAAAATGTCAGCAAACCAGTTACATTAAACGAATTAAAGTTTTCTTCTTTGCCATATAATAAGCATCTTATTAACCGAGCTAAGTCGGTCTGTATGGGAGAATCTTGACCGAGGTCGTGAGTACAGACCGAACGCAGTGAGGTCTGTACACACGACCTAGGTCAAGATTCTCCCATACAGACCGACTTAGCTCGGTTAATAAGAACTAATTCTTAACACGTCTCTCGCGAAGTGGCGTCAAGGAATTTCATTCCCGTCGTGTCGAATATAAACTAGAACCCCTGCCGATGTTCTATGGTTCAACCGTAGAAGAGTGTAGCAGACCCTCATGAATCTCACAATGAAGCGCATTCCAGCGGTGCCGACGAAGTTGCTTGACATATAAAACTTTTTCGTAAGAAACGGTCAAAGATGCGACCATTATTTGTGAGGATCGCAAGGCTGGTATGGATGTGTGGCTTTCTCGCTCTCATTTGCATTACTTTTTTAAACATAAAAATGCTGCACGAGCGGCTGTACGAGAGCGACACCGCTGCCAAAGAAAGTCGAAATCGTAATAATGCTTACGCGGAAAGCTTAAGTCCAACTCCAAGCATCCCTTCGATAACTCTGTTCGTGAGGATGGCGGGCAAACTAAAAGAACACAGGACTCGTTTTTACTGTGATCTTTTCAGGACTGCTGTTCTCTTCTGGCGCGCATCGTTTGGAAAGACAGTCGTAGTTCTTGACGAAGAATCAGTTGTGGATCATGTTTATGCAAATAACCTGACAAGTCAAATCAAACAACACTTTCCAGATCGCAAACTTGAGCTGGCCTTCGAGTCGTTACCCAAAAACGCAAGTGGTTTAACGTTCAAGGGCGCTCGAAAATCTCCGGGTTACAACTGCCAAATTTGGAGCAGTTTCTTTATTGATCTATACACAAACGATCCCATTATAGCATGGATGGATAGCGATGTTGCATTTCTGGCGCCTGTAACAAAAGCAACCATATTTAACGGCTCAAGGATACGCATCCTGGGTTCTGAGTGCTCTATGAAATTCAGCTGGGTGCGAAACTGGGCGCATGTCACCGAAATCGCGCTTGGGTTACCTATGGTGGCAGATTTCATGACGTATTTTCCTGTCTACATTTACCGCGACACTTTCACGCACTGCAGAGAGTACATTCTAAAGAGATTTAAGACAAGTAACTTTGAAGAGACCTTTCAAAGGATATACCACGGTGCTTGTAGTTTGATTTCACCTGTCAGTGTGCTGATTAGTTACGCTTGGTTCTTCGAGAAAGATCGATACGACTGGAACCTAAAGATATGCAGTGAGCTGAAATCATACAATAGACGGCTCCCAGTCGGCCACAAAATTACTCCACAAGACACAGAGGATATTCTGTCCCAGCCGCAAACGACTTTCCACGTGTCTTACGCAAAAGAGCCTCTTTTCCCAAACATCCTGATTAGTTACTGTCTGTCACACGAGGCAGCGGGAAGCCCGCAGGCCATGTGCTCCAATCATTCAGCTTCACTAGCCGATAACTTTGTTCTTTTTTACCACGATCTTCAAAGGCGGGATCACTCGAGGTGAAACGCCGTGCACTGGTAACAACAAAACTGACCACTGTTTAAAAGTTCTAGATCGTCATTACAACCAAGTTGGGTTGGACATCAGAAAAGGACGCAAAATACAATGGGACGATTTTGAAACGGTCGAAACTCTTGCAAAAGAAGTTGACATTATGTGTACAATGGAGGCAAAGGAAAAAAAAAGATACTGAATAGAACTGAGTCACAAATTTGTGATTATGAAAATATCGAGGGACCGCAGCCAGTATGAATCGCTTGTAGTACAATTTAAAAACGTTCTCGGCTTAAAATATCATAAAAGCACAAGCTTTCGGCTGCATAAACGGCAGTCTTCAACGGGTGAAAAAATGGACTTATAATTTAGCATTTTTGCTCAAAAGAGCGGGTGCTCTATCGTCCTAGGAGTAGAAAAGGGCACAATTTGTACAGCATTCTTTTGCATAATGTTGTTCTGTTGTTTATTTTATCTATGTTTTAGAATTTTTAGCGCGTCTTTTGTCATTTCACCTGTTGAAGGCTGCAGTACAGGCAGTGAAAAGCTTCTGCTTTTATGATATTTCTAGCTAGACACCATTTTTAAACTTAAGTGGCAGTCCCGCTAAAAGCGGTTCACTCGACTTCGGGACCAAAAATAATTTTCCCTCATTTTTTGTCAGTAAAAAGGGTTTGGCACCAGTATATAAAAAAAGCAATTTACTATTTTCCAATTTCTTATCTTTGCTTTGCTACAAGCCAAAATTGAATTTTGGACGAACTGAGGTTGCCGACCGTTATCAGAAAGGTAAAATTCACCGATTGTGAAGCGTGCTCCGTCCCGGCGCTAAAATGTAGCTCACAGAATTTCGTTTTCATACAGATTCTAAGGTACATTCATTACTTTGACTAACGCGATATGCCGGAAACTTTTCGGAAAATTCTAAACTTACGAGCGACACTGGAAAACACCCTACTCTGAGGCTTTTGTTCACCTTCTAAAATTTAGCCAAATTTGAGGGAGAAAATCTCCGTCAACAGTAGGGGCTAAATGAAGGCTAAAACGCTTATTCAAACGGTCACTAAACCTTGAGTAAATAGAAACATCGTCCACATTCTTGTCTTGATTAAAGTACTGTATGCAAATTTTTACTAAATAGTTTTTGACTGACACAGATCACAAAGAACTTCGAATGATACTGTGTACAGTATTTCAAGAATAGATTTTACTAGTCATTTCTGCACTGCCTTGCAGTTAATACGCTTCTTAAAGTCGTTGTTGCTCCGTACTAAAGAACTCCTTAGTTAACAAAGTTTGAATTCCTTCTTCACTGCGAAGAGTTAATCTTCTCGCTTTGACCTTCATCCCGGCCAACAACATTAAGAGAATGGTAGCGACGGAATACGACTTGAGGTAAGTGAAAAAAAACCCAAATCTTTCTGAATTCTTATTTAATCGATCAGTTTTGATGCAATTTGAGAGTGATACTGTATGTCCTCGATGAGAACAACTTGTTTTCGTGACTATGAGTGAACAACAACTGACTGACACACCAATTAGTTCATTTATTCATAGTGCACCAAAACTTTTGAAACCCTAAAGGACATTTCTCTTATACGAGCGTCTCGGACAAAGCCCCGAATTCAGTTTTTCACGTCGCGGTTTCGTTACCAGAATTTCTTTTAAGTCACAGCTACAACTTCGAATAGAACTACTTGAGACAATTACAAATTACAAAAATGTCTACGTTTTCCTGTCTGTATATGCTGTGCTATTCGCAGATTTTTTCCCAGCTTCATGCAGGTCACCAGTTTCAAATACTCCCCGACAATTTATTTAGTTTCATGTTGTTGTTTTCGTCTTCTCCAGGAAAACTAACGAACGTCAATTGATCAGCGATGTGAGGCAACGTAAAATTACCAGAAGTTCGCCAGCTCGTCACCGAGAATTTGTTCCATTTCTAGGCTTGATACTGGTTGTTTTAGCAATGCTCGCCTACTACCTCGGAACAACGCAACGATTCACAATAAAAGGTAGAAAACCCGGGCTCATATTAATGAGGGTGGTAAAGGGGGGGGGGGGGGGGGTATAGATCACGTTTCACGGAAAATAAAGCAGCCCTTTCACAATTCACGAAAAATACAACATTGGCATTTCAAGCTTCACGGAAAATAAAAGAGAACATCTTGGGAAATCACAGTTCACGGCGACTATGGAAATCACGATTCACGAGGAAAAAATGGTTATTTCACATTTCACAGGAAATGAAAGGGCCGATCACGGGTCACGAAAATACCCTTTACCACCCTCATTAATTTGTTCACAAGAATTTTTTCAGTGGGAGGGGTTGGGGAGGAGGGCGCTAATTGTCTCAAATTAAAGAATTTTGCGTTTAGGAAAGGTTTGGGCTTATATTCGAATACGGCATAGTCTGAAGTCTCTGAAGATAACGCTGTGAAAACAACAGTACTGCAGTCGTTAAACGAACAATCCATTTACTATACCAACTATAAAACATGCCCCCTCCCGCATACCCTTATTTTCGGGCTTTTTTTTTTCGAGGTGAGGGCGGGCTTTCTTCAGGGTTGGCAATGGGAGTAGCGGTATACCAATATACTTAAGAAGGCAAACCCATTATACCCAACATTTTCCCTCAAATTCATGCGCAATATGAAAATTTGGAAAAAACGAAGTATACAGTTGAACCTCAGGTTGCGACCACCTCTCCTCAGCGACCAGTTTTCCAAAATACCAAAAGTTTCCAAGTCAAATCACCCTCTCGTAATCGACCGCGACCACTTTTAGAGATAAAAGTTTGAAATTTTCTCTTGTTTTTAACCTCCCGTAAGCGACCACGTGACAGATAATAGCGCGTACTTCAATAAGAAGGTGTCGTAACCATAGCGCATTCCTAGGTAGTACAAGAGACGGAAATTTCTCAATGGGAAGTACAGGAATTTTTCTCGAAATTTACTTTTCGCATGAATAAAACATTTAAAACCAGCTGGAGGAAGTCTTTGCAGTTACCATATGCTGATGAGGCAAAACTTTGAACCAGTATGTTCTAAGCTCTCGTAAGCGACCACCTCCCGTAAGCGACCATTTAGATTTGACATTTTGGGTGGGTTCGGCTGTACTTTATACCCATAAATTAAAAGGGCCAATACGGGCGTCAAAACACCGTATACTCGATTTAGAATCCCCATGTATACGGTATACCCGAAAACCCTGGCCCAACCCATGTCTTGTAATCGTAAAGATTCCTGAAAACCTGTAGTTACCAGTGGCAATCAAATTACCCAAAGCTCACTTCAGCTTTTTTTTACAGGTCATCTTGTCAACTTGAAGGCTGACACCATTATTCAGTATTTTGGCACAGGTGAAAACAGCAAGGAAGTTGAAAAAAGTACAAACCAATTTGCCTCAAAACTAAACACAGCTCTCAAGAGTAACGTTCTTCCGGAAAAAACAAGAAATCTTGACAACAAGACAATGAAATCTTTAAATACTGCCAGCAAAATACGTCCAAATGTGGGCTTGAAATTGTCTTCGAAAGAAAAACCGAACGAGTTGCTAGAGAGCGACCAAACTAAACAGAAAGTGAGTAGAAACGTGTCTTTGTTTTCGACGTCCAAACATTTACAATCGCCAAAAAGAAAGATGAATAAAGTCATCCCAAAAATGGAAGATCTCACAGAAAAAGGTCATCTTCCCAAATCTCTGGACAGTAAGGCTGAACTGATTTCAAAGATCAACGGGAAAGAGTATCTAAACTTACAACCAAATGCCATGAGTCAAAACACGCCAACCTTAGGAGAGAAATTTAATTTCGATGCTTGGTATCGTAAGAAGACGGTTGAGGTTTGTGGAACTGGTTGGCAAGAAAACTACCGCAAACTACACGCAAATATTCTTAGTAAGCGTCTGGAAGAGAAATATTTGGTCTATTTATGCCCTGGTACTCGACAAGGTTGTTGCGGTTATGGAAATCGCCTTAGAGCAGTCGCATCGCTGTTTTATCTGTCAGTGCTCACTGACAGGGCTTTTTTGATTGATTGGCGTGTGCCTGAGCCAATAGAAAACCACCTCAAACCGCGTTATATCCAATGGAATTACACGGAACCCATTGATGTGTGCACGGGACTGCAAATACGAAAACACTACTGGGGCTCGACCAAGACTGACGTCCGGGAAGCTGAAGGATGGATCATACAGGATTCCACTCACTTTAAAAAATGGCTGACTACGACTGACTTGAAAGAGTATTTTGACTGGCCGGTGGAAGAAATAACCACGATATGGTATTTCGCCGAAGGAGGCCTCACTTTAAATTCCTATCTACTACAGCGTGCCAAGGAATTGGGAATTACACCCTTGATTTCTCAAACACCCAAGTTCAATCTGATAGGGTGCGCATTTGATTTTCTGTTTTTAAAGTCTGACGCCATGGAAAAAAAACTCAACGAAATGAGAGCGCAATTACAGTTTGATAAAGGACCAATGATTGGAATACACATTCGAACAGGAGATGACCAATTTGATTATTTCTCGTCTGATAACGATCGAACCTGGAATGTCAAAAACGTTACGCGACTTTTAAAATTCTTTGACTGCGCGAGGAAAGTAGAAAGAAAACTTTTTGGAAACGAGACGAATCAACGAACAAAGGTCCGATGGTTTGTGTCCACTGACAATATCGAAGTGAGAGATTTTGTCCAGGAAAGCTACCCTCACAAAGTAGTCGCTTCCAATTTGACAATTCAACACTTGGACATTCTCTTCAACACCACAATCTTTAACTTCACCGCCAAGTGCAATTACACGGATGCTAGCAACACAACGCTGGTGTGCTACAACGTTGAAATCTTTAATCTCACTGAGTATTGCGCTAACCGTACAAATAATACATTGGAAGCAGATAACAACTCCACCATTAATGGAACAGGACCATTCACTGAAGGCATCATAGCCATGTTGGTTGATCATTTCCTATTGGCTGAGAGCGATTTTCTCATCTTGTGTGACAGCAGTTTCGGTTCGACAGCGGTAGGACTGAGCATGCGCAATACTGATAGTTATATCTTGGCTGATCGAGGCTGCGTTGACGTTGCATCAGCTCAGAAAATCTCGAGACTGAGGTATTTTGGCAGACGATGACATCTTACCTTTTTGATGTTGGAAGACAGAGACAGAAACTTGTAAATTATGAACTGTTGGTATATTAAAATATGTTTTTCAATACAGTTTTACAGGCTCTAGACTTATTTGAGTCAATATTTCACAATTTTCAGACAGATAGACAGACAACCTTTATTCAGGCATGAATAAAAATTGGAACTTGGTAGCTCATGGGGTTGGTCATAATAAAATTAAAATTAAATTAAATTAAACTTCATACAAAGTTCAGCGATACAGTTCATGTCAGATTTTGTGGTATTAATTCAATAATTCCCTGTAACAGAGCATTGACTGTGCCGTAATATTTTTAGACGGTGAAGCTGAAGGAGACACCATGTCAAATAAAAGATTTACAATGTTACTTTTCAAACGCACTAGAAGTGCATCATGAAACAGTACATTGTCCTGGTAAGGGAATGAGAATGAGAGAGGTCTGGTTCTCATTCCCAGGCCTCTCTGAACTTTCCTACTAAACCATGTTGAGATGACAACTTATCTTTTTCCTTCAAATATTCCCTTTGTAATTTGTTTTTCACATGATGCCCTCTATGCTGTAATAGTAGAAGAATGGATGCTGTATATGTAACTGTTTCAGCACACTCTTAATTTAGTTAGAAAAAAAAATCAATTTACATGAACTTTAGCCTGTGACAGGGCTCGCAGCTCAAGGTAAAGGAAAAATAGTGAGGGAAGGGGGAGAGAGGTGAGTGAAGGTCTATAGTAACAGGGAGTGGGGAGGGGATAACTTCCACCGTTCTACAACACTCCTATTAGTATTAATCTTTTCTTTTTTTCCCTGATTGGAGAGTTTACTCTCAGGCTTTTCAGCGGATCTATTTTTACTCCTCTTTCCTTTTTTGTCTTCCGAGCCAGTGCTCCAACATAAAATCCACAAGGGTTTTCTCTTTAATGTAAATGCAAGCCGCAACAACCAGCAAACATATACCACCAGTACCGATATGAAGAATGCGGTAAAGCCATCCATGGTTACAGCACAGACTTGCCTCTGATATGGCAGTTATAGCCCAGGAGATAGCATATGCCACTAACACCAGAGGTGATGGCACAAGACCTTGTAAAGGTTTAAGATGAGGGGCTGCCTTGAAATAGTTGTGGATGAATATAAGGCTGAAAAATAAAGGAAAGTTTTACTTCATATTTTACTACAACAATATTTAAAATTCTGTAAAAAGTGCGCAATGAAAGTTGATTGATTGATTGATTGTACTATGAATTATGCAGAAAATGTTGTTTTTATCAATAAATTATACAGAGTGCACAATATCTGCAAAAGGCCAAGTGGCCTTCACATGTTGTAGTACAAGGCAATAATGTGTGCATGCATATAATTGCCTTGTTAATAATAATTGTCTTTCAGGGGTTGCACCAACAATAGAAGAGTTTAACATAACACTCGCATTCAATCCAAAAAGACTTTGACACTTGAATTTTTTAAAATGCCAACATGTACTCAAGCATTGAACTTCTAATGAACTGTACAAAATGATTACAGCACAGTAAATACAAGCCCTAAAACACTCCTGGTCAATATTTATGTAAGATGTAAAACAATTTCCACAACTAAAGGAAGAAAAAAAGAGAGAAGGCAAGTGGAACTATATCCCTGGTTTAGGCCAAGTGAATCGAGGCTTTCCCCAAAGGGTGTGCAATAATTAATTGTTTCTTGATTCTATACCTGTGATAAATCCGAAGGAGCATGTTCAGACAGTTGGCAATGACAAAGCCAACACTACCAAGAATGGTGAGATACCACGACGCCCCTAAGAACACTGCTGAGAATACCATCATCTTGTAATTATATGAGTCAACATCATCTTTGCTCATGGCAGCAAACATGAAGCATTCCGTCATGCCGTTTACAGCAATTATCAACACATACAAGCAATACCATTGCAGCAGAGAGGGACCTGAAAATGGACAGCAAAACTGAGCAATTACTTTCCATGAAGCTTGCTAGACTTGTAACTGTTGTCAGAATGGTTCTTGAATCCCCCTGCCTAAGCTGCTTATTCAATACATAAACAGGAAACCATATTGGTCGTAATTTCAAGCCCTGGGATGGCTTTTAATATGCTATGCCTGTGTTAAGCCTACAGCCTTGTAAAAGGAAAGGGCCAAATTAGCCCGTTTTTCATTTTTCTGGGAGCCATCTCTGATTGCAATGCGGAATTCCCGCAATGGCACAGTCTGGTGGAAACACTGTTGGCCAGCAGTTACTTTTTGGTGTTTTAAACAAGGAAAATATTTCTTTTATGTTGAAAGCAATTTTGTACATCAGAAAAAAAATGCCTTGAAATATCGTGACATGGCTCCTCCAACCATCAGCACTAATGACTGAGGTAGGTTACTCCATTGATACCCTCAATTAGAGTATGCTTTAAAAGAGTGAAAAAATACCTTCTCCACTGCTGAGAGTAGCACCTCCATATATGTCTAATAACAGGAAGGAGTAACTGTAGCCGAATACCAAAAACGTCAACCCGACTAAAACGACAAACTTTAGAACAACCTCTAGTGTCTCAGAGGCCATTTTTGCTGATTTTGGTGATTGGTGGTCAGCTGAGCTCCCTCTTTCCAAGGTGTGAGCAAAGAAAGTGTAGTAACTCTCCTCAATTGGCATAAACACACATCTGGCAACCAGTGAGCCAAGATTGTTAATCACATCATAAATTCCTTGCTGAGAAAAAGTTAACACCTTGAACAGTGTCATGATGTAGCGTTCACCTTCTGTCAAGATCTTCTTTAAGAAGGATTGTTTGAAAAAGCTCCATGTCAGATGAGCCAGTCCTAAACTCACAAAACTCCTGTCAGTTAGAGTTTTTGGGAAAAAATCGCATACTGATTTCAGAGGGAAGTCGTTTGCAGCAGTAAGTTTCTCTTTAGGATTAGAGTTAATGTAGTATATAAAGTACACATAGTAGAGAACCATTGATAAAAGCGAGAATGCCATTTGTGCAATGCAAAATGTAATGATCCCAAGATCTGGTACGAAAACTACTAGTCCAAGAGTAATGACACATCTGGCAAAGTTTGCAATGCCTTCAATGACAACTTTGAGCCGTAAAAACACAAATGCTTGAGCAACAACCCAGAGTTGCTCGGACAAGAGTTCAATTGATCCGCAGGCTGCGAAAACAATAACCGCTAAAGGATAATTTGGAATCTTCACTGGATCAGGAATCTCAAGAAGATACAACCATACATAACCAAGAACGGACGACAGTAGAACTCCCAGCGGGGATACACACCAAAGAAGATTGATGACTTGACCCCACCTCTTGTCTGCGGTTTTGCTGAGACAAGCTTTACGGAAGGCTTCGCGCGCTACAAACACGATAGTTTGGTTCAGAAGCATCAATCGCACATTCACAATTCCGATCATATCTTTTGTGGTGTAGCGTAGAAGAATGCCGTTCATCATAAAGGTGAGTATCCTAAACATAACTTGCAGAATGACATTGTAAGAAGCGGAACGAACGGTGTTTCTCACCAAACTGTCCTTCTTGTCCGCCATTTTGTCAGCTGTGCAAAGACTAGCATATAAAAAAGGCTGTGATTGGATAATGTTTCTAGAATTCTCCAATCAGCGATCTGATTTTATTGGAGAATTCTTAAAAAATACTGCTGAGCAATACTCTCAGGGTCTCCTATTCTTGTTTAGATAAAAGAATTAATTCTATTGGTCAATTGAAATCACCGTTGTTAAAAATAACCAATAAAAATTACTCTTTGAAAATTGTACTCTCCAGGGAATCTGCTCTGCCCAGTCTCCAGTCACACGTGGCAAAACATCGCTTTTGTATTGAGAAATTTTGTACTCGTGGGATCGTAGTAAACACGAATTTTAGTTCACACCATAAACATGGGGAAGAAAAATTACGGGTTAACCAAGCTTCTTTTTCTAGCATTTGTAAGTATACTTATTGTCCTTTCTTTGTTCTAGATTTTAACCAATTACATTCTTAACAACCCTTAATTTTACATGCTGTTCATTTCCTGAGTGAATTTCATACGGTGGTAAATTTGCAGTTTTATACTTTAACAGCTCGTGGGACCATCCCTTCAGGCCAAGAAAAAGGTGGACAGGAGCTCGATCGTAGAAGTAAATGATATAAAACCATTCAAGAAATTACAAAGGACTCACACGAATTTACTAGTTTTGTTTGCTCAGAGTGGTGAGTTTTACGTTGACCAAATCGAATGCACTGTTTGAAGGAATTCGTAGAAAATATTTAAAAACAATATAGCTACTATTAAGCTTAATTTACGTTTCTTATTTCCTTTGTGAAAAAGAACTTATCCTATTTGAGGCAGTATTATATTACAGCTTAATAACCATGTTTATTTCACTAAATTTGAATTTTCAAGTTCAAAATTAGCCTTAATTTAGCCCTAGGTCACTGCGTGATCAGAAATATTTGTACGAAGTCTGTTCCCGAGTGGAAATTTCGGGGATGTTAGTTGCATCGCACAAATATCTCCAATATTTTTTCCAGACCAAATATTGAATGTTAGGACTCGCATGAGTCATTATGCACGTTTGGTGATATTCTTTGGGTTTGCACTCGTCTAGATTTCTAAAATATATCAAAGTCACCCTGGAAACCGGAAAAAAATTACCGCGTTTAGTGTTAATTGCAAGCTGCTTTGTCAAACAATTCTTTTCGCAGAACGTGATGCTTCAAGTAGATTTGGAGTTCTGGCACAAGTTGCTGAGGAAATTAGAGGAAAAGGAACGATAGCATATATAAATTGTGGGTATGTTGTATTTAAATGATCTAGACAGCTGAAGATAAAAGCAACAAACACCTGCAGTAATTATCATAAATCACTCTTACTCATATTGTCACTGTTGTAAAAAAATAATGATATTTAAATTGTCAAGTTGATACATTTCTTACATTTTTAATATATGCATCGTATTCCAATCTTAATACGTTTTTCTCCTTCTTGTATAGTAAATGAAACTTTAGTGCACTAACCTCCACGTTCATGGGTGCAAGTTTGAGAAACAAAACCTGGGTGCAGAGAAAATAGCTACTCTAGGTTGTGCTGCCTTGAGGGAAAATGGGGCTATTATCTTATAGCCCAAAGGCCTTTCTTGGATATACAAGTCCAAAACCTAGCATAGAAAGCCTTTATCCTCTCTAAAAGAGAATCTGGATCTGAGAAATTATGTCTAGATTACTGCCCAGATATCCAAACTATTTTGTGTACTTAGCTGTGGACTAGGGGAAGCCTGGGTCCAGCAACCTTCCCTTCTACCCCAACCTCCTCAACCCGCCCCCCTCCCTCCCCCCCTTTTAAGTAAGGGTGGTCTTATCTTCTCTCTTTTGCCTTCCAGCACCTTTAGATCCTCTACTGTTTCCAAAACTTGTCTAGAGAACTTACAATTTGTTTTGTATGTCTTCATAGGGAAAGCAAAGATACCAAAAAATTATGCAAGAAGCTTAAAGTTTCACCACAACCTGTTGTGCTTAAGCATTACAAGTAAGTTTAAACCTTAGGTAATGCTAACCTACATGTACCTGTGCAAACTTTTGCAGATAATTGCTGCACTTTCAATTGGTTGTTAGTTTCATTAAAAATCCTTATACCTATACTTATAAAAAGGAAAAAAATAGCTGAAAAGAATGAAGTAACTAGGAATATTTCCATCTTTCACAAGTTATGTCACTTGTGCATACCTCTGAGTTGAGATTCAATGTGAGAGTCAAATCTAATAGACAGATAGCAGTACATTTATTTTACAGTTTTGTTTTATCAATAGTAAGCATTTCCAAAAGAGCCTACTTGCTCCTCTTCCCCACATATTCTTTATATCACCCATATACCCTCTACTCCTACTATCATGTTACCATCAGTACATTCCTGAGCACCTTCCAATCTTTCAAACTGACCACACCATCCCCCTCTCACAAAATAAATTATTATGTCTTCCCTACACATCCTAGCTACCCTTTTGATGAAGATCTTTTTTCTATTCTCCCTTCTCATTTTTTCCCTTACCTTGTACTAACCCTAGTTACCTTGTTCTCCCCCCCCCCCCTTCCCCCCGATACACCTAACCCTCGCTGTACTTTAAAGATTCCAGGAGATCTAAATCTTAGTCATTCTTTTCAATTTGGCAGAGATGGGAACTTCAATAAAGATTATGATAGAAAGAATACGGTTAAGGTATACTAAGTGTTTTATCCTGCGATAGTGACACTGTTGTCGATGTAGTGTTTAAGTTTATCTAGGGCTGGGCAATGTGATACAGGTATCTCTGAGAACAAGAAGTCTAATATTGTATATACAGTCTGTGTAAAAGTTTGGTTATTAAAACTGTATAGATTTGCTGTCGTACTAGAGACATCAGAACACTGTGCTATGCTGAGGCAGTACACTGTATTAGCACAGTGATGTTGATATTCCATGCTTGACTTTTGTCCTTTGAAAATAACCTTTGTATCTCTGCAGTCAATGATAAATTTTTTGAATGATCCTTTGGGAGAGATGCCATGGGAGGAAGAAGAAGGCACAGAGGATGTACAGCATATTCACACTAGAGGGGTTAGTAAATTATGTGAAGTTCTAAACATTTCAAACTTGTCATGATTTTTCAAGTTGACCAATTAAATCAGCTATACAAGGGTGCATGAAAACCTGGAAGTCCTTCTATTGATGTTTCCCATACTCCATACTTTGTGGATGAATTCTTTCAACAACAGGTAATTTCTTTAATAGCATCAAGGGAAAAACAAGCATACTCAGCTGTAACAGGTGTTGGGGGTTACAACCCTTAATGGCAGCCCTGATATCGATAGCCATGGTGGAAATATTTAATCACAGCAGTCGAGGTCAAATAAAAATATATATAAGTTTTATCATTATTAATTACCCATTTTATTCCCCCACGGAAGTTTTTTTTTTTCTAAGACCACCCAAACCCCTCTGGAAATTCCAATTAAGCTTTATATATTTCTTTAAATTTTTTGGTGTTACAGAACCCCCCACTCCCCAGGAAATTCCAATCCCTCTTGTGGGGGGATATTTTCTGGAACTGCGCAATGTTATTCTTAATTATATAATTATTTTATTTTTGCAGGAATTTGTTAAACTGACAACAAAAGAGAAGAAACCAGCTATGGTCATGTTCTATGCTCCATGTAAGTTGAACTGTCTTCCAAAACCTTGTACATAACAATTTTATATGTGCCTGTGATTTCAGATATGGCTTTCATTATTTTTTATATAACAACAATGTCATGATCCATGCCTGGATGTCGTGTGTTTAACTGTAATGATCAATCATGTCTTCACATCTTTTTCTGCAGTTCAAAGATGTGATCTTTCATATAATTATTCCCTTGTACTTTGTTGTTATTCATTGCTTCTGTTTCCTCTGCAGGGTGTGGATATTGTAAGAAGTTAAAACCTGACTTTGCTTTGGCAGCTACTGAACTCAAAGGAGAGGCTGTGAGTCCTAACAATATCAAATGTTAGATATAGTAAATTGGATCTTATTATATTAAATAAATTTGTGTGACCAACCTCTCGTCTGTAGTGATTGTTTATATTTTAATGCAGTTGCCTTCATGTATTTATTTCAAAACGTAATAAAGTTAAGTCACAAACTATTTTCTCCATCAGATAATGGCTGGTATGGATGTAGACACATATGAAGGATATCCTATAAGAGAACAATTCAACATCACTGGATTTCCGACTTTGATATATTTTGAGTAAGATGTTTAATATACTATTTTAATTAATAAATATTTAAATTTGCATTAAAGTTAAATCACAGTAGATATTAAGTGTCCAGATACCTTTGGGACTATGTGCACATGTCAGTGTGTGCCCAGTGAAAGAAGTGTCTGTTTGAAGCGGGCATTAAAAGTTGGAAATTCTGTACATATTATGCTGTTCTTATAAGCATAGTTTAACATACTTTTGACCCCTTTTCTATCATTAATATGACTTTTTCAGAGGTGGTGAAGAAAAGTATCGTTATTCAGGAAAACATGACAAAGATTCTCTTGTAGAGTGGATGAGAAAGTGAGTAATGTAAAAGCTGTGTTTCTCCTTGGAAGCCAGACCCTATTTTGGGTTTTAAAACTGCAGTACAGTAAAGTGATTTTTGTTTCATTTTAGCCCTGCACCTTCAACTCCTCCCCCTAAAGAAGAAGAATGGAGTGACGTACCCAGTGAAGTCATCCATCTTAAAGATGACACATTTGACGACTTTATTGCTAACAATCCTTCAGTCCTGGTCATGTTCTATGCTCCATGTAAGTATCTTTGAAACTTGCTTTCAGCATGATATGAGAACTTGAGCACTGACAACTGCGACCCTGACAATAACTCCTTGTAAAAAATAAAATAATTTAATATCTTACGGAATTAGATCTGTTCAGAGTATCTATAGGTCTCAGAACTTGCTCAATTTGATTATGTAATGTCTGTAATGTCAGTGTTCAATTCCAAATAAATAGGCAGAACTTAGTCATTTCACATTGTTGTTGTGCAGAGGATGGCAAAGAAATGTACAAAGACTTATAGCACACCTGCACAGCTATTGTTCTACTCACTGATAAAGCCTTTTTGTTTGGTGGCATTCTTGTTGGCATTGCCATTGTGGTTTGCTCAAGTTCTCCATTGTTAGTGGGTGGGTTAGTGGGTGAGATTCTGGTCCAACCATCTGAGCAATGAAGAGCTGTACGAAGCCACAGGGAGTATGCTAGTGTCAGTCCTTATACGAGTGAGAAGATGGCGATGGTTAGGGCATGTATTGAGTATTGAGTATTGAGTCCTGACAACATCTCGAGGACTGCACTGACGTGGGCACCTGAAGGTAAGAGGAGGCGAGGTCGGCCAAGAGAGATGTGGAGAAGAACTGTGGAGAAGGACAGGAACAAGCCCGGATGGCACACATGGGGAGCTGCTGCTGCATTGGGCTCAGACGTGGATGGCATGATTTTCTGGCCAGCGTCAAGAGTCCTCATGGTCCCGATGTGGATGAGTGAGTGAGTGTGAGTGGGTGGGTGAGGTCAGATGGGACAGAATACCCTCGGAACAAGACACAGTGTGTTGTGCCACCCTAGCCTGTCCACGCTGATGATAGATTAAACATCTGCTAACCTGTCACTAGCTTACTGCTCATGGCTTTTAAGATACTGAATCTTGTTTTTATTGAATGTTAGGGTGTGGTCACTGCAAAGCTATGAAACCAGAGTACACTGATGCTGCTAAGACTATGAAGGATGAAGAGGTATCGCCAGTAAATAGTTTATGTTACTCTATCTTTTAGTTTTGTGCTTAAAAGTGCTGCATATATGTACATGTAGTTCTGTCTATATAATCTTGAGTCCTAGAACACAGTGCTCAGATTTTTGCTTGTACACCATAATTAAGTTGTTGTTGAAAGATGTGAATATTTATCATAATATCATTCTGAGAGATCCCAACTGTTGTGTTCCTCTGACGTGTTGACGAAGAGTTTATTCATTTTAGGTGTCAGGTATTCTAGCAGCAGTAGATGCTACAAAAGCAAAAGAAGTAGCAAAAAGATTCAATATTGAGGGCTACCCAACAGGTAAAAAATGTCACTGTATTCACTGACTTGCAGGTAAAAATCTTATCAAAATTATTGTTGTTTTTCACTTATCTCTAGTCGTGGTGAATAAGTACTTACAAGTACTGTATTGAAAATAATTTTCACACTGCCACTGTGGTCTCAATTTTGTCGTAGCTTTGTTCCTCAATTAATGGATTTTTTTTTCTTTTCTTATTTATTTGCAGTGAAATATTTCAAGTAAGTTTAAAGTTCTTAACTTTTTCAGTTCTTAAAGTTTCCTGTGTTCAAGTTTTGTTAATTTTGTTAATATTTAAAAATATGTTTTTACAGCTAGAGTTGAAAACCATTTTTTGTTATGTTATCACTGATTTATAGAGACGGTGAAGTTGCCTTTGATGTGAATGAGAGAACAGCTGATAAGATTGTTGAATTTATGAAGGAGTAAGTAAGAGCTGTGATCATATTGTGATTTAAGAAAGCACACCGCGTGAATATGATGTCTTGCAGATTCTAAAGTGGAGTTGCCTATTACAGGGCTTGACTTTTTGGTAAAAACCCTTGGGGCCAGCTTGCCCCTAAGTTTTCAGATTTAGTTACCAGCAAAAGTATTTCAGTGAAAAGCGTGAAAAGTTAGTCGTCAGTGAGAAAAATCTGTTGCATTGGCAACCCCAGTGGTTGCAACTTCGAGCACTGTATTAGATGCACGTGCATGTACAGTGTAAGTGGCAAGCATGAGAAGCTTGTATTCGTACAAATGTCTATGCAGAATTAGCACTTGATACATAATTATTGCAGAACTCTGACGCCAGCCAATTGATTTTCTTATTCCAGCCATATCACTATCAGAACTGGTCAGAACTAATTGAGAGAGAGTTTTGATCATGTTACCACTGGTCACATACTTACTGTGGAATTGGACCACTGAAGACTTTTGATAATAAATAACGATTGGAAAACTCTGACCATTCATCAGTGCTGGCACTAAACTTTGGTTATTGCATGCAGAGGTACATTTGCTTCTCCCCCCAGATGGTATTCTAGTCCTTGAAGGTTACTTGGTAGTATTTTTTGCAGTTTGTTCCAAAAACATGCCAGTACTAATTTTGTAGAGAAAAGTACAATACTATGAGTAATTAAAAGTGTCTAAGTTCACAAAGACATAACACGATGTCAAGTGAACTTACATGTACTGTACCTAATGGGCAGTGCAGTTTAAACATGACTGCCAAGTCCATAGTCTCAATTGCATTGCCATAAAGGAATCAGTAGATGATCTGTGTTTATCTTCTTTCTTTCTCCAGTCCAAAGGAGCCACCCCCTCCCCCTCCCCCAGAGAAAAATTGGAGTGAAATCCCCAGTGAGGTGAAGCACCTTACAGACGAGACATTCAAAGGCTTTCTTAAGAAGGAGAAACATGTCTTGGTCATGTTTTATGCTCCATGTAAGTAGCAGACTTACATGTTGGTTTCACATGTGTCAAGTTTAAGTGTGCTGTGTTTATGTTAAGACAAGTTCAAATGTGTTATGTCCTGTACCTGTGTTAGGGTGTGGTCACTGCAAGAAAGCTAAACCAGAATTTATGGATGCTGCCCAACATGATGCAGACTACAACAAGGCAAGGAAGTTATCTTCGTTTCTGTGTGGTGTTTCATTCCTGTTTTGGAAAAATGATATAATTGTTGTGCTTTATTATGGGAAGCAGCAAAGTCTTTTCTGTACTAGAACTATATGGCAAACAAAATGTTTTTTATCTCTGTAACTAGTTTCTCAGTCTCCATCATAGATAAATATTGATAGCAAATTATCTGAAAATATGAGTAGCAAGTGGCACTTTGAAGTGTCTTTATGGCTGTATGGCATCTAGTCTAGTTCTGGCCCTCCGAACTCTCTGTCGCACATGTGTTGTGTGGCAGAGAGAGAGGGCCAGAACTGGATTAGTATGGTGTAATAATATTATGGTTTAATAGTGACAAATATTGCTTTTCTTGTTGACTGATCAGGTTGCTTATGCTGCTGTTGACTGTACAGTTCACAGTGCTGCGTGTAGCCAGTATGATGTCCATGGGTATGAATTGCCTTTTATAATCCTTTCTTGATCTTTGAAACTGAAGGTTGATTATTTTCTTTATTCTCATCACCTGTTTCCATGGAACTGTGTGAACACTGAAAGGAGAATTTATATGTTGATTGTTCATGCTGTTGTGTTTCAGATACCCCACTTTCCGTTACTTCAACTATGGCAAGAAGGACTTCAAGTACACTGGGAGTCGGGTGGCTAAGGATTTCATCCAGTTCATAGAAGACCCCCGTGAGGGTCCCCCACCTCCACCCCCTGAGCCAGAATGGAAAGACATTCCAAGCTACGTCACTCATTTAACTGACGATACTTTTGATGACTTTATGAAAGCTCACGATTCAGTTCTTGTCATGTTCTATGCACCATGTAAGTTGTGTTATGAGTGTCAGATTAATTTAGCTGTTTGAATTTCGGCAGTTTTACCAAGCAATTTATTTTAAGGAACTGTGGAATTCAATTTTTTGAACCTCCAAGGCGGAAACGAAATTGATTTGAAACCTCGAATAGTTTGAGAAAATGGGATCAAATTGCAGTGTTCAACTGAGGAGAGGGTAACTTCGAGAAAGTGGGATTCCATCGTTTCATCAACACGAAAATCCTCTGAGACTTCTTTGTTTGCTTTATCACCATTCCAGTGAAAGAACTATAATGGTTTTGCAGTAAGCAAATGACTGGAATATCACTAAACGATCACAAACGGGAAGCAAGATTTTTGATATTACTATTTATGGATGTGATGTACTTACCACAAAGAACAACGATGGCGGCTTGTGTATTCTCAGGTTGCTTAACAATGAGCGAGCTCCATAGAGGAGTGTTCAGTGTTTTTCTTCTTAGGGTACAACAGGCGAGACCTTGACTCACGTTTCAACTGGAACATATTCATTCGTATTTCAGGATGTGGTCACTGCAAAGCAATGAAACCAGCATACAGGGAGGCCGCACAAGAGTTGCAGAGCAAAAACGTGCGTATACATAATTAGGAGGGAAATTTCTTCTTCAATTATTGCTATTTGTAAGACTGGCACTTAACTCAAAAGTAACGCAGCCACGTAAAGCGAAAGGGTGTTGCTACTCACCCTGGGTGAGTAAATCACAGATTGATCCCAGCAGTTTGTCAAGTGTTACGCTCGACTGACAATCCACATGTACTGATGTAGACGACTTAATCATTGATGGAGTGAGGCAAGCAAGAATAAAGTGTTCTGTCCAAGAACACCATGGGCTGGGCTCAAACTCCAAGTGGTTACCTCCTACCTATGTTTCTCTTGTCTAGCACTCCAAAAGTAAAGCCAGCGTGCCTTAAAACTGCACTCCATTTAAGAAATAGAAACATATGCCCTATCGAGTTTTAGTATAAATCTGCTAGCGTTCTATATTACGAATGTCGTTCGCTGATTGGCTACGCTACTCACTATCTATTCTGTTGTAGATAGTGAGTAGCCTAGAAGTGTGCGATTATTGTCAAAATGGGGGCCGTTTCTTTGCGTTTTCGAGGTGTCTGTGAAGAGGATTGAGAAAACGTTTTGAACGATTTATACTAAAACAATTAGATTATTCGCTGTCGATTTCTATGCCTCGGCAACTGTCACGCGATAGAAATCTCGAGCTCATAATCTAATTGCTTAAGGTCATTCCCCAGTATTGCATTGCGCATCCCTACTGCGCATAGTTTCACGCGTGATTAGCGCGCGCATTAAAAAATGGCGGCTTTTTCTTTACGGCGGACCTCGCCATAGAGGTAAATCATCATTTTCTCGCAAACGATTAAGGTGACCTATCATTTTTTTTCTGTTTTTTTGAATTGAGTAATAGATTTCTCTCTGTAAAATAAATATGGACCAATTCTCAGTGTAGAACAAAAAACAATCGTCGGAAACGTGAATTTAGCAAGCAATCGTGACTACAATCATAGTGCTATTATAAGGATTTAATGGGTATAAACAAGGTGCTGTTGCTCCTAATCGAACATGGGGACCCCTCATTTTTATTTCAAAATTTAAGTTCCTATAATATAAACAATCAATAAGCAAAGTTTCACAAAAATCTCAGTGCAGGTTCTATTTCAGTGGAATGACCTTAATAGAAACACCAGATTAAACCAATCACCGCGCGTGTTTTCTTTAAGCTATTTTCTAAAATCATTTATCACACCGTTTATTTCTGTTTTCTTTTGATCACTGCAGGCTCGTAGCGTGCTTGCAGCGGTGGACTGTACTAAAGAGAAATCACTGGCGAAGAAATTTGACATTGGAGGATAGCCTACAAGTAAGCTCAATCATGTCAGTACCGATTTCACGTTTTGCTTTCACTGGCGACTTTTAGTAGTGCATTTTGGGAATCGCTTGTTTAGCCACCCTTTAGATGTGCGATTACAGATTTTATTGTTCAGGCGGGGAGGAGTGAAAGGGCACTTTTTATAACATTACACGTGTGTGTTTCCGTTTCACGGGCAACTTACCTCGTTTCCGTTGGTAACAATATCAACAGCCGTTGGTCGCCTGTCGCGTCGCCTACAATTTCGCGCGCTTTGCTGCCAATTGACGTCAAAGGCGGACAAGTTGCCAACGGATACGGAGCCAGTTGCTCGTGACAACAACACGATTTTTACGTTAAAACTTGGTGACCAAACTTTCGTCTCGCCTTACTCAACTGATAATCGTAGTAAATACATTTTTCAGTCTAGAAAATGAGTGTGAACCCAGCTACGAAGTATTTGACTCACGGAGTTTTGTGCATCCCGTGTGTCTCTGACTGTCTATTTGTGATTATGAGTCTTTATTGTAGCGTCCGCGAAATATTCTTCAGTTAATAAATGTTTTTCTTCGGTAGATTCCTGGTGGCCTAGGCGCAGTAGATTGCACTGCGGAGAAAGAACTCTGCACTGAACAGGAAGTCAAGCGTTATCCCTCATGTGAGTACATCACTTCCTGTCATGCGCAGATCAGTACAGTAACTCGTGAATAGATGATTTAGTTATGTGTTATCCAGTCTAACTTCACTTTGTCTTGTTCGTGAACTTGTTAGGCCCTGTGTTAAGTACATTACATTAGTTTTTACCTAAATTCCCTTTGCAATTCACTTTCATTCCCTTTTCCTTAGACGAAAAAAGACGAAGCGGGCATGTTAATGTTTAGAAATACTTTGAACTGAAAGTTGTAATGCTTCACTTGTTGTTGTTGTTGTAGTTGTTGAAAGTTGACAGTATTAAAATTACCTTTTTTCCTTTCCCTTCTTTTGAATTCAAATGGAACAGTGAAATACTTCAAGTAAGTATTGTAAGTAAGTAACAAAGTAAGGACTTAGAAAATCATTTTTTTCGTAATTTTGTTTCCTATCTAAAAATCAGACACCTGCTTAATTCGCCGAATCGCACGACATCCAAATGATCTTAGAATGACTCAACAAGATTTCCAGTACTATTCTTGTGCTTTTATTGAACTTATCTGATTAAACGCCCTTCTCACAGTCTTACCTTCTCGGCTTGTTCTCATTTGGCTGTGATTTCAGTCGAACCTCGCTATTTCGAACTCTCAAGAAAAGCAAAAAACAGTTCGAAATAGCGAGCGTTCGAAATGGCCGATAGTCAATGACTGAAGGGCAAATCCAAGAGAAATAGTTTTGAATTCGAAATAACGGGGAATTTCAAATAACCGAGTTCGAATAAGCGAGGTCCAACTGTACAAATTTATTGGATTTGCGAAAGGTTAAATTATTAAACAGCTTCAAAATCGCGATAATTGTAGTTTTACGAGAGATATGTACACGTCACCGCTAATACGGAGACTTCATAGTGTCTTCTTACCTCGTCAGAAATGGCGAAAAGATTGTTTGATTGACCAGAAAATCAACTGATACAGTGTTCATTCCTTTACGGTTTACAGGGATGGCGCGTTTGCCTTTAAGTACGCCAAGAAAAGGAAAGCTGAAGATATGCTCGCTTTCATGAAGGAGTAAGTAGAGGCGATTTAAATGGCTCCAAAAGAAAATTGAAGATAGTTTTTGGTTTCGACATTTCGTTGAGCATTTCCTCGTCGCGCTAAAAAAAGCAGCCAAAGTGACCAATCTGTAGGTTTATGAAGAACGTAGATTATGCATCAATATTTACCTGTAAAGTAATTCTGACGCCAAGAGACATACTGACAAAATTTTGTCTCAAGATGGTTTCTGTTTGTCTGTGTTCCAGTCCCCAGAAGCCCGCCCCGTCTCCACCGCCACCTGACTGGAGTAAAGAGCCTGGTAAGGTGCATTTCCTTACGAACGAGACGTGGGATAAATTCATAGAAGAACATTCCTCAGTGCTAGTCATGCTGTTCAATCCTCGTAAGTAAGCTGTTAACTTTGATCGGTTTAAAATACTTATACATAGGCCCTTGATTACGGTTTGGTAATGTATTTTAGGTAGACTGTTTTTGTCAACAGCAGAAGACAGAACAACTTATCGGCAAAACTCGCAACAAATTCCCACCGCAATTTCGCTCGTTTTGGAGTCGTAAGTTCAAATCCCACCGAGGCCCTCCCTTCCAGGGCTAACGCTCAACTGAAAGAAATACTTGAGTTGATTTTTTGCTCTCCAAAGTACTTTACGGGTTAATTCTTTACTTCCGATCCAGCTTCAGACTTATCGGTAACCGGGGTAACATATAAAGAACCACGTGTTTTGCAGGTGGCGTTCACGTGTCAGTCAAAAGAACTGGTGCAAGTCTTTTATTGGTTTACCGGAAACAGAAAGAGCATTTTAAATGTTTTGATGTTTATCAAAACTTGATGCCTGAAATAAGTCCTTTTTTTGAAGTAATAAAATTCTAACATGGCACCCAGGCTTCAGGGAGTAAAGCAAAAGAAGTAACATCGAGAGTGACGAATGATTTCTCTTGTTTTATCATATTCCCCTAAGCCTCCTCACCAAGTTAGGACTACAGTATTTCGAAAGTGGCCTTTTAAGATCGTAATGTAGAGGTGTGCGTTTTTGATGATTGTTTTTTAATTGTGTTGTACAAACTTTTTTTTTCTCCTAAGGCTGCGGTTATTGTAAATCCATGAAGCCACACTACTTCAAAGCCGCAGAGATCCTGAGTGAGGAACTCGTAAGTCATCCATACGAACATTCTAACTTTGGGGAGAATGCTCTTGGCAATGATTGACAATGTTTACCAAGTTTATTTTCAGCCTCGCCATAGCAAGCTTCCTTCATTTCCTTATGTTTTTTTCTGTCATTTTTTAAAGCAGTTCAACAAAATCACATCATATTTGTTGGGTTTTCTGTTATCTAGGACTAGCTATGATTTCTGCCTCCGTTGTTTAAGTTTGTTGCATCATTGACTAACACCAATTCTTCTTTCATGTAGCCATCTGTGGCGTTAGCCGCCATTGACTGCACTCAATTCTGGTCCTTCTGTAAACAAATGGAAATTGCAGGATGTCCCACAGGTAAATTTCGTCGCTTATTGATAATTTAAACTTGCTTTAGGCTCTTGTATAAAATGCGCTACGTTTTCTATAGTTAACGATGCAGTTTCTATGAAGAATTGTACCGCGTACAGTAAAGAATATTTGCGTTCTAAGTAGCTCTGCGAAATGCAGAAGTGCCTTGCACGAACGGTCGCGAAGAGCTTCCTCTCCTTAAAACACAAATGTCGCACGGAGAAAATGGTATTTCTGAGTTGCTAACATCAGCTTGAAATTGATGCTTTACCCTCATGTTCACCGCTTTCATTCTACTCAAATTCTTCAGCTGTCTGTTTGAAAGATTTGACACCAGACGACAGATGCAAATAGATAAATAAATTCCTGGGAAGACCAAAAGAAAAACATTAATGGTTTCTTGACTTTAAAAATCTTGAAATTTTTCAAAAAATGATGCTGCGTGCACACAACTTCAATTTCAAATGACAATTCAATCCGAGCGATCTTTCTAAGGCACAAAGTTTAATACGTCGAGAGTAATTGGAAACGGTTATTTGAAGTAAAGTTTAAGTAGAATTCTACTAACACAATTAGATTATTATTATTTCTGTGAGGTGATAGTTGATTCGGCCTTCGGCCTCATTAACTATCACCTCATAGAAATCGAGGGCGAATAATCTAATTGTTGATCAGTGTAAACCTACTGGCGTTCTATCACGAATGCCGTTCTCTGATTGGCTACGCTACTCACTATCTATTTAAACAATAGAGTGTTCTTGTTGAGGAACTATCGGCTTATAGTTGCCCCGCAACTACAAGCCGAGAATTTCCACGGACGAGTACTATCCATCCGGTATTTTCCTCCGACGGGCACTATAGACTGATAGTGTCTCTCCCCAGATTTAAACCAATAAGAATAGGAGAAAATTAAGTGGTGAACTATAATCTGTGATAGATGGCGAGTAGCGTAGCAGTGTGCCCTTGTTAACAAAATGACGGCCGCTTCCTGGCGTTTCGAAGTCTTTGAAAAGGATTTGGATAAATTTTTGAACGACTAGTAGATTTATACTAAAACAATTAGGTTATGTAATTGACTCGGGCTGCGCTCCCGTCAACTATCACGCTTTATAGTCCACCACTACTATAACCTATAATCTCCGATTCTTGTTGGCTTAACATTGATCACGTGACGCGACAATTTTCATCCGCGGAGAGACACTATCAGTCCATAGGGCCTGTCCGAGGAAAATACCCGGATGGATAGTAGTCGTCCGTGAAAATTTTTCAGTAAACAAGCGGGCTCATAGAAAATAAACAATTGAAATTGTATTAAGTGGGTTTTTGTCTGTTTTCTTTTTCAAATTTACATTTGGCTTTAACGGCTTTCATCTAAAAAAGTTGAAAATAATGCAATATGATATTTGGTGGTGCGCGGAAGAAGATTTAGTGGTGAACAATAAAGACAATAGAGTGTCTCGGAACGATCGATCTGATAGCTGTCCCTTGGAAATTTGATGTTCTTAAACTAACGTATTTGCTAAAGGAACTAAATAGTTAGCAACTAGTTTCTGTTGAGGAACTAAATAGTTCCTCGAAAGAAACACTCTATTGTTTAAATAGAAATCTCGAGCTGTACAGGCCCGCAAATGATCCCCGGACCGCAGATGATCCCCAAATTGGACCGGAATTGATCCCCAAATTGGACCGCAAATGATCACCGCACCAGAAAGGGCGCCTCGCAATAAAAGAGGGCAACGTATGGACTCAAGAGTTTGGACAGTGGATTAAAAAATTATATAATCGATTTTTTTTTTATCCATGTGAAACTCAGAAAACTGTGAACACTTTGATTTGATTCTGAAAGATTAACTGTGAACTTAACCAATTACATTTAAGTTCCGCGGGGATCTGTTTCTCGAAAGCCCCGGAAACTTTTTGGGCCCGCAAAGCAATTTTTAATTTATCTGTATCTAAAAACAAAGAGGCGTAACGCCTGAAACTTTTTGTATGAAGAGAACCTCTCTTCATGTTAAGAATATCATGTGAATAAAACAGCTCTGTAATCATAAGGTTTGAAGATTTCGCTACGGCTTTCCGGGTGCGAAAACTTTTCGGAACCTTCGAGAAACGGGCCCCAGGACACGCGAGACTGAAACTTCAAAACCACAACTGATTACAGCTCCTGTTTGCGGTTCATTTTCTCAAGGTTAACTGGCTTTTTCCTTGCTGTGCAATAATATTCCATTGGTTTCACGTTTTTCTGAGTTTCACAGTAATACTACAATATTTTGATAACGTGAGCGAAATGCACAGTATTATCGATTTAAATGCAAATTTCACAGCTTTTTAAAACATGAAACCAACGTCACGGAATCCTGTGTTTGAAATTTGTAGTTTAGCTAGGTACTTCCCCGAACCTCCGGGCCTGAGATGCGTGATATGTTCACTATACCCTCAAAGTTGGAGACAACTAAGAATTCCCAAGTGAATTGACTGCAGTTTTCGCGCTGCTTTCGGCACAGAAGAGATTATTGACAGTAAAAAGAAAATTGCACGAGCAAAAGCAACAGCTCCACTCGTACGGCATTCAAGGTAAATAAATCGTTTATGAATTTATCCAAAGAACACTGGGGTAACTCGCACAAAGAACTCTTGTGCACTTTCATGGACGCCCCTGTCTACCAAGGACGCAGGTATAAGAAGTGTACAGGGAAAAGTTCTAAGTGGTTAATTAGATAGCAGAGGGTTCATGTTTATTTTTGCGGTGCGTTTCCCAAACGAAAAATTTATACAGTTGACACATGTCAATTTGGTATTTTGCGCAGTCTGCTTAATGTTTTATTTTGCTGCTTTAATTATACATGAGGTATGTTGAGGCCACAAGTGTAATAATTGAGCCAGTTATTACATTTGAGGCCAACTGTTATTACATTTGGAGCCAGTTATTACATTTGAGGCCAATTATTACACTTGTGGCCTCAGCAACTGAAGGTACTGATCCTGTTTTCACCTAGGATAATTAAAAAATATTTATATCCATCCATAGACTTTTCGTGGAGTCCACGCCATTCCTAACTTTTTGCCGTGGAATCATTTCCGGTCCCGGGATGGTTTGCGGTCCGGGATCATTTCCCTGTATAGTCCCCTGGTCTTAAATTGGCCTTGCTTCCATATTTCACAATGTTTTAGTAGACAATTTATGAATTTCCTGTGAAAAAGGAACCAGATCCCCCCTCCCCCTGGGGCAGATCGTGGATGCAAGATGCATGCAGTCGGGCTCCTAGGTCAGCGGTAATTTTTCAAGAAAATTCAAAGTCGAGTGTCTCAGCTGGTGAAGAAAGTCATTCAGATCCTTTGAGGGTCACCACAGAGGCAAGAACAAGACTGAGAACTTCAGCGAAAGCGGCAATTTCAGGAGAACGCAAAGTGCAAGTAAATCCAGCAAAAAAAAAAAAAACAAGCGAAATGTCCGCGCCACAGCCGATCCAGATGTGAGTGCTTGGGAGAGCCAACTGGTTTGTCTCCGGCCAGTTGGGATTCTTTATTTCAGTTGTTTGCTCGGCCCCACTAGCACTTGTGCTATAACACTGCCGAGGGTAAATAAAGGTCATATATTTTTTTTATATTTTATTATAGATAAAATGATTTCAAAGGGCTGAAAAGACAGCATCTTACTGTGGTGTCGGGTAAACTCAGATGTGATGCACGCGAGGACACCGTGTCCTAAACGAAAAGCTCTGTTATAAAGCACATTGCATCCCAGAAACATATTAAATCAAAGAAAGTTATTGCAAAAAGCACGAAAAAGGACCAGAGTATTGTAGACCTGATGAAAAGAAACGACGGACGATCAGTGCCTTGAAAATGACGTGCATTTCTATATACTGGTAGTCTGGTGCAACATAAGTTGGTTTAGGTTAAGGACAAGTTTACATGCGTTTAGCAACTCTGATTGCAGCAGTTAAATTACATGAAAATGGTTAGAAGTCTTGACAACAGCTACAACAATTTTATTGGTACTAGTATTTTTACTAGATTAATATTAATATTGATGCGTAGCTTTAATCATACATTAAATTTGGTTTTAATGGAAGACAAAGGTATTTGACAACGCTGGTTACGTCTCAAAATTGCACAAAAATGCTTAGAAATCTTACTTTTATTGTACAATTTGCATATTTTTGCATCAAATTAAATAAAGGAAGAGAGCAACAATTTTTTTTTGATTTTTGGGGGAGGGCAATTTTTGAGCAACGTCTTTACAGAAAGCAACTTTTGACTTTTTTGGAGCAACTTTTGAGCAATTTTTTGGGAAATCTCAAGCAACCTTTTGGGAAACTCTCGAGTAACTTGTGGAAAGCCCTTCTTAAACCAGCGGGCTCAAGGACGTTCCTAGCACGAAATTGTCCACTCGAAAGACTAGAATACGACAACCCAATGTAAAACACTAACCATAAGCCCTCAAGTACGCATTGCGGACCGTTTATTTTATTCCTGTTAGGATATAAGCCCCTCCGTTTATAAGCCAATCTAAAAACCCTTACGATGTTGTATAAGCCCGAGGCTTTTAAGCGGCAGTTTACGGTATATTTTACTTTTATCATATTTCTCTTTATCCAAATTAACATTAGCATGATTCCGGTTTTTTCTTCTTTTTGAGGCATAAGGTGAGCCCTTACTGTCCCAACCACAAAGCAGCGATGTCACGCCGTCTTTGTCGCATGCTCAGATGGCCCATTCTTGCCATATTAGTCATTGCAATGGTACTTTTTACAGGAATATTTAAGTATCAAGAAGAAATAGTGAAAAAAGCAACCATCATTGTGCCAGGTAAGCCAAATGTCCAATAGACTGCGAACAGTCTCTCTTTTGCTCGAAAAAAAGATTCGTGCTACCTCTAATAAAATAAGAATGTATGTCACTACGTCTTGTTTTAAGACAGTTCTTAAAAAAAAAAAAAAACGAAAGATGTTCCTTGAGGAATTTATTATATTATATTTATTATTTGATATATTACTCCATAATTCCTCGTGATGACGGGTGCTTCTCTGTTTATTGCAGCTAAAACTACGAATAAAAGAGTTGTAAGCGCCACGAAGGAGGGACCACAAACTACATTGCAAACTCAAAAGCTTTACAGTTCTCCAGATATCTGTGGCAAAGTATGGCAGTCAAAATATCAAGCTCTGCACCAAGACATCATCAACAACAAGCGAGAAGCGAAATTTCTCGTTTACTCCTGTCCTTGGACAAACAAAGGCTGTTGTGGTTACGGCAACCGAGTTTACGCAATGGTCTCGTTGTTTTACTTGGCAATTCTCACTGATCGGGCGTTTTTGATTCATTGGAAAGCACCCAAACCGTTAGAAAGCTTCCTGGCGCCAAAGAATATCAACTGGACTTTTCCGATTCCACTTTTGGAAACACGCAAACATTACTGGAGAACTGGTGGTCATACAAACAAAGCTCTCGACGGTTGGTTAACAAAAAACACTTCAGCAGTGGTGAATTTAGTGAAAAAAGAAAATTTCAAGGTTTATTTCGATAAACCGGTGGAAATTGTAACATCGATTTTATATTTTGCGGAAGGTGTAATGCAGAAGAACAAATATCTGATGCAACGAGCGCAAGACATGGAAATCATCCCCCTGTTACCAGGCTCCCAGCGGTACGCAATGATAGGCTGCGCGTTTGATTTCCTGTTCCACACAACTCCTCGCTTGCAGAACGCTTTACAAAACACGAGAAAAAAGCTTCGTAAAAACAGCGCCTTCGTCATAGGAATTCATATTCGACTAGGGGATAAACCGTTCGGGAGAAATCATACAAGAGTTTCTGAGTCTGATTTTCAAAAATATTTCTGGTGTGCAACGAAAGTCGAACGAAAACTATTCAATCTTGGTGGTAGAAAACATGCGCGGTGG
Source organism: Orbicella franksi (assembly GCF_964199315.1). Taxonomy (NCBI): domain Eukaryota; kingdom Metazoa; phylum Cnidaria; class Anthozoa; order Scleractinia; family Merulinidae; genus Orbicella; species Orbicella franksi. Next base: position 32,092,313 of record NC_138149.1, on the reverse strand, counting down.
TTTCTAGCGGCGGACAGTCTCCTAGTGAAAGATTATGCGAGAAACCAATTTGTAGAAAAGGTTATCACCGCAGAATATAAGCCAGAACATTTAGATATCTTCAAGAAAGGTGAAAACCCGCCTTCAGATGAGAGTATGATGGGAGTTTTACATGACCACTTCATGTTAGCCGAGAGTGACTTTCTTTTGTTGTCTGAAAGCAGCTTTAGTAGGACAGCGGTTGGTGTGGGCATGCGCAGTAGTAGAACTTACACATTTGGAGAAAACTGTTCTTTGAAATTGAAGAACCATTTTTGACATGCGTTTAAGGAGGGCCTTCTTAACTACAGATTTAGAGCAGTTGCTAAGGGATTGCTGAAGGCGATATTTAGAGGAATTGGGAAAGCTATTTTGGAGCGTTTTGCAGTGCTAAACGGTAAACTTATATGAGGGAACATTTGCTGTGGAAAAATGTGATTTTTGCGTGCGTAACTAGTGCCAGTCCTAAGTCGCACGTTTAGAATTTTGGAAGAAAAGAGGAAGAGTTCTGACTTTTCTTATGAATCAGAAATAATTTATCCTTCTTTGTAACCGTACGTATGGAATTACTGCTTACCCGTTACAGAGGTAAGCTATTGTAGAAAGCCGGTCTTTAATACGGGGGTTTATTACCTGATAACTTTAATGATATTGCGAGTTTCATAAAACCCATACGTAGCATTAAGCACCTGGACGTTCTTAATGTATTGACACTGATTTAAAGCTTCGGATTTAGATGCCTTTTAAGTTTCAGGGTGCTTACCATTCTGGACACATGACTGGTCAAATATGGCTGTGATTTGAAACTTTTGCAGAAGTCTTCTATGGAACAAACCTGTGCAAAAAAGCTTATCCGTAAGAGGTCTGGTTTTCAAAATATGACGGTTAGAAATCTTCCTTGGCGACAAAGTCATGATGAATTGGTAATTAAAAAGAACCCCCTTTAAAAGGCAATGATTTAGAATTTGTCTGGCCCGTGATTTCCACAATACTGGGGGTCCAAGTATTGCAGATAGCCAAATTATGTTACTCTACTCTGTCAGATGATTCAAACGAAAAAAACACTGAGGGTGGACCGCCAAAATAAATTTTCCCGTTTCCCTGTTGACAGTATAAATAACCCTTATTTCACGGTTAGCAAAACTTAGTGCCTTCTTACATAACACTACTCATTTAGCCTAACAGATAAATGTCTAAAAAAACTAGAAATTCTAGGACAACAATAAAGATAAGTGTTTTAGCTGACAATGATACTCGACAAAGTTCAGCTGGTTTACTCCGTCGAAGCCGTCAAGTCAGTTTTCCGTATGGGCTGGGCTGTGCCTGTCATCTCCCCACTCGCGCGGCTAAGGAGATGGCAAAGTCGGGCACAGTCGAAGGCAACCCTTACGCACTCGTGGCTTAGCGCCATTGATCATTACCAGAAAGGTTCGTTGAGTTATAAACCTGAGAGGAAGGAAGGAATGGATGTGCAGCATACTCATGCAGTACTCCAGGGGATGGGTAGATCCCCAAAAAATTGGATTTACTGTATATTTGATATTCGTTAAAAACGAGGTCAAATATGATCATAGCTTTGATCCAAACTCTTGACGCACGTCAAAGGAGGAACCAAATATCGATCGACATCCCAATCGATACTTCGTCGACACTCGATCAACAGTCGGTCGATAGTCGGCCGAGTGTCGACCGACTCATATGCATTGATCGAAAATTAGTCGACTGTCGACCGAGATGTCGGCGACCGAGATGTCGATGCAGTGTCGATCGAGATGTCAACCGAGGTGCCGCTGAATTGTCGATCGAGTATCGATCGAGGGTATCGGTTGACATTCGACCGCAGATGCATTCAGTACACATGATTATGGACTTGCCATAAATTTGTTCCCTGTCAAAGGCGAGGCCAAAGCTGTCAATAACTTTGACTCCAAATTTGATGCGTGTGAAAGGCGTTCAAAGACACCACGACTTTGTACAACTTTGATCCAACGTCATGTCATGTCAAAGGCGAGGTCAAATATGTCCATAACCTGGGACTCCTCTTTAAACGCCCTTATAACCACAAACCTAGTTTTCGTATGTTTTTTCTGTTAGAACGATCTTGCCAATGTGTATTTATTTTATAAAAAAAGTTTTCCCTTGACCTGGAGACAGTAGAAGAAAACAGCGGGAAAACGCGGCTGCCAATCAGAGAGGAGACCAAAGCCTGATTCTCATATCCCGCTGACATACCTGTGACGGCCTGGGACACCGCTACGGGATATGTGAACATTTATCCGAATTCTGAAGTTATTAGCCTTACAAGGCATATGTAATGATTTATATACGAACTTCGTACTTAATGCAATTTTCACTATGTTAAGGATTACAGCGGTTTCTTAGCAGTCATACAGTCGACTTTCAGAGCCAACATTCCTGAAAAACATTAAGTTCTGAGGGACGTTTATCATCTTCGCCTCTTTGCCACAAGCCAAGTGGAAATTGCCTTAGGACATCTTAGCTGTCTCTAAATTCGAGAATACACAGAACATCTAGTCATCTAGCTTCTGTTAAAATACATCCTTGCTAATTCCACGAAACTTTCGCTGAATCAAAAACGCAGAATACTTTCAAATCCTGCTTAATTTTTAACGGTATCAGGTTCCACATGTAAATTTGAAAATTCACGAAAGAAAAATCATTTGTTGTCATGAATTTGTGGAAAGCTCAGAACACATCCTCAAAGTTATAATGCGACATTTGTTGGGTTTGTCAACGGCCATTCGAGTGCAATGAATGACCACAAAAACATTTTACGCACAGTCCTTTCCCACATATTTTATTTGGGACCACGGAATGACCAACACTTCACCCGTTTTAGCAGGTGGGAGGGGTGTGGGCACAAAGTGCTCGCGATCTTTCAAACTTTTGTTACTTCAATGATATTCCAGCTATAGAGGTCGAACTTTACGACTTTTGAAAAAAACTACTCAGGGAGCATTTTGGTGCCATCAATTATTCGGTTATGTGACGACGTTTTTGTGGGAAACGTGTTTTTAGTGGGTGTTTCATCGAACTTTAGAGGTTTTTATTTCTTTTGAGGCTCCGCAGACAAAAGAATAAACTTGCGCACAATTCTTGGTCTTTCGTAAATTTTCAGTTTATGTACAGCAGGAAACCGTACGGGTTCATTTTCATTTACTCGATCGACTTTGCTACCTTGACAAATGCAACTTCAGTCACACTCACCAAGCAGCTCATTCGGGGAAGATGATGATTGCAACTCCTAGGAATGGAAACTGTATCTTTCAGCAAGTTTGCTGCAGTTTGGTACAGAAGAGCAACTTCCTTAGAGCTTACGGTTAAAACTATATCACACAATTTGCATTGTTTATTTGACTTGCACCTCGAGTGGAAGCCTACGCGAGCAATTTTAACATGTTTAACAAATTTGGATTGCTAGCAGGTTGTGACAGAGTACCACCAAGCAAATATTACTTCTGGTTGGTTTGACTGTACAATTCAGCTCGCAGCTGGAAAATAATTGTGTTCTCTGAGTTTTTCACAAGCAGCTCTATGCTATTGAGTCAATTTTTTTCTCAAACATAAATACCATTCTTATGCGAAAACGCATTCAGCAAAAGATTCCGGTTTGAATTTCCGGAAATTTCCGGTGACTAATGGAACGGCATTTTGCGAAATTTCCGGAAGAGAGCACAACCTTACGAGGTAAGGTGACGAATTTTTCGCAAAATTCTTACCGTGAATTACCGTTATATTGAACTTTCCTCCCTGAAATTCCGGAATTTTTGGTTGAATGATTCGCTTTTCGGAAAGTCGACATTTCTTTCTCAATGTGAGTCTTGGTGCCCATCCTTTCGTATGGAAATGAGATTTCATTCACATGCAAATCAAACCCTAAAGCATGTAGTGCTTAAACGATAATCGTGTTTTAAATAAAGGATCTTATTTATTTATTTATTTACTGATTTTCATATGAATTGGGTTGCACCAGGCCTCGCTTTGATAGGGAGGCTTAAGTTAACTCGGAAAGCGAGAGCAAAAAGATCGAGGAAGCAGGAGGTGGTGGAGTGAGAGACGGAACGTCTGCCCGGAAACCTCTCGATTTTGAAAAACGCCCTCTGATTTTCACGGCTGAGTTCATTTCAGTATTGATTGACAACTTGTCACTGAGCGCTCAAATTGTAGTTTTCACAGGGCGAGCTCCTAAGCTAGCCTGCATAGCAAGCGCTCTCGTACGAAGGGCGTCTCCCGCATTTTGAAAGTACGCAACTTGGAACGACAGCAAATTAATAGACAAAACAGGGATTTTTTTGCTATCGTTCCAACTCGCGCGCGGTCAGAATGCAGAAAAGCTTTTGTTATACGAGAACGTTTGTTACGCAGGCTGTAAGTAAATTCAAACGTGTGTTTTTCGATCATGTTCCCGATGACTATATATTCCAATAAATTCACAAAAATAGTCTTGTTTTGTGAATTTGTGAAAAGCTCAGAACACATTCTCAAAGTTATAATGCCTACATTTGTTTTATCAACGGCCATTCGAGTGCATGAATGACCACAAAAAAATTTACACACACAGCCTTTTTCCACATATTTTATTTGGGACTATGCACTGATCAACACTTGTTTATTATTTTATTAACCCGTTTTAGCACGTGGGAGGGGTCGGTGTAGGCTTGAAGTTCCTCCGCTGATTTCAAACTTAAATAATATTCCATCTATAGCAATCAAACTTTCTGACTTTTCGTAAAACTATTCAGGAAGCATTTTGGTGTGTCAGTTATTTGGTTACGTGACTTGACTTTTTGTGGCAAGCATGTTTTTAAAGGGTACTTCATCGAACTTTAGAGGTTTTATTTCTTTTGAGCCTCCGCCGCCAAAACAAAGCACATGCGCGCAAAATCCCACCAGCTTCAGAGGCTAATTCTAAACAGGTGCAAGACTCTGTGTTATCAATAATATTTTGCGGCCTTTTGAATTAGGCCGTTGAATTAAAAGGAGAGTGTGACATGACTTAAAATGACAAAAATTTACACGGTTGGCGTTATCAAAACAAATTAGGGACGATTTTTCTTATTAAGAGGAGCACGTAATTGCTAGTTAAACTGTCAGTGCTGTATGTTAGAATTTAATGAGACAAAATCATAAAGCAAATATATTCAGTAGTTTATTATCTTTGAACTGCATTGAAAAGATAGGCAGAGAAAATTTAGAACAAAAGCAAGAACAGTAAAATAAATAATGTTTTACGCTGAAAATTCAGATGACGGTAGCTTTATTGTGAACACAGATGAATTGAAATTATATATTCTGCAATATTAAAATTTAGGTAACTACTCTCTGATATGTAAGTGTTTTATCAGATGTTAGGTTAAAATTATAAAGGCGGTGAGGTTTTTGTTCACTTTGTTCCTCAGAAAAGAAAAATATCTATAAACTGACGCCTAATTAACTCACTGTCTGTTGACTGTGTGGGACGCATAAACAGGATGCATTTGCACGATGTTATCGCGTGGAAACGCAAATATTTTCCATGCTGCAGACACCTGCCTTAAATACAACATAAAACTCTAACTGGGATATTATTGAGAGAAAAAGAAACATTACTCTAAAGCTAAGAGGAAAGAGATACAAATCCTTTAACGCTACCTAGTGAACCTGAACAACATAGAAGATAAGAACATAGACTATTACAGATACTGAACATAGAAGCCGTAGAACGTAGACGGGTTCCAGTCTGACCCGGTGTGCGCAGTCTTGTAGCTAGAAGCTTTAACAGCTGCTTACAGACATAAAACATAATTCAAATGGTATCTTGATATCAGGAATGAATAGCATAAAATAATGGTTGTGCTTCGAGTCTTCGTTTTAAACTGATTCGACATTCACCTTAACCAGCTGTTTACAAGTTAAGATGGGCAGGCATTTTCCGTATTATGGTAATTATAGCGGCGCTTTTCATTTACATGTTCTTGAGACACAGAAAAAGTTGATCACACTTAGTATTGAATTATGTCTAAAGGATGGGAGAACTGAATACTAAACGAATTTAAGACATTTTACAGCGCTTTTAATTTGAGTTGAATCCTCTTTATCAGGCCTGCTTTTCCTGAATTGCATTGCAATAAGACGAACGTAGAAATAAAGGAAGTAAATTCAAATACTAAAAGCTTAAGCTACACCAAACAATCAGATTGTGAAAAAGGGCAAGATAATAATGTGAAAACAGTCTTTACTACAAGGCAATTTATACTGCAAGATCATTAAAAATCTTCCAGGTGTTCTTGAGCGACTTAAACTATGACATGATCGTCTTAGAACAGAAATATATACTTTACAACATTTCATATTAGGCCAGAAATTCTCGCAAAACCGGCAAAACAGTAAATTTCAGAAGTATGTTGGACTTGCGCTCTCCGAGAGAGAAATCTGAAACCACGAGGTTTTAGTAGAATATTAATAGAGTAGTTCTTTCTCCATAGCAGTCTTAGCAAGTCGTATTAAAAATAATGTGACGAGCCGGAGAGGTAACTGATATAAAATGAAATACGAATTTCGCCGGGTAAAATCCAAAGCAATCATGAAAGGCACATACGGGTTAAGCTGCTCCAGTCATCCTACCCCTAGGAAGTGGTGGGAGTTTTAAGAAAAGGGATAAATAAGGAAGCAATTAAGAAGTTCTTTGTTCGACATCATAATTTAAACATTTTTGTCTCTTGTTTATTTTAAGAAAACAAACTAAACGCCCTCTCCTCAGTCTCTCGTCTCCACGCAAATCCTTCTCTTTATGTAGACGGCTACAAACACTTTGTATAGAAACTTATAGAACTCAAGTTTTAATGTGATTCAGAAGATATCAGCCGTTGAAGGAACCTCTTTGTTAAGAGACTGACTTGAGATAATACTGACACTTGAGAAAACTTCATGTCTCTGCAGAATAAACTCATTTGCGGGGCAGCCGTTGATTAGGTGGTTTACGATGTCAGTATACTGGATATTAAAATCTCGGGTGGCGAACTGCCCACGAAATAACAAGCCTAATTATTGTCAAAAGACACTATAAAAGGGCAGTGGATCTGCTTATCATTAGATTGTGAACATTGCCATACCATAGTTTTCGCGCAAATAACAACAGCAAGCGAAACATTTATCCCAGCTTCAGTAACAAATAAATAGAGTGACCTTAATAAGAGAACAAATCAGTAGAAAACTCATTTGTGAGCGTAAGAGCGGAAAAAGAAACTGAACTACTACGTCGGAAAACTTGAACTCAACGATGAATGCAACACAGCCATCGACCTGCTACAGGAATCCTACAGCAGAAAAAATCGGCATGACCTTTGCTTACTGCCTGATTGTTCGTGTGTCGCTGGCTGGGAACACCGTCATCGGAATAATTGTCTACAAGACGAAAACCATGAGAAAACCCATCAACTTTTTAATCGTAAACATGGCCATGTCCGATCTGCTGTTTCCGATTTTCTTGATTCCTTGGAATATTCAATGGCTCTACATAAAATCCTGGCTGATCGGTGGTCCTCTTGGCCAGGCCTTATGTAAGCTGGTTTTCTCCTTACCTGAGGTCTACCTTGGTGTGTCTATTCAGAGCCTGGTTCTGATAGCAGTGGATCGATTTGGAGCTGTGGTATATCCCCTCCGTTCCCCACTCATCAGTTCAAAGCTGTGCCCGTTCTTCATTCTCGCCACTTGGATCGTCGCGTTGGCTTTCCTTTCCCCATTTCTCTTCGCCCTCAAACTAGTTGAATACTCAGGAGGGTTGGGGTGTTGGCTGCATTGGAAAGAAGTCTTTGGAGAGTCCTCATCCTATGAGAATTACTCCGTGTCATGGTTTGTTACATTGGTATTTATCCCGTTGCTCTTGATAGCCACACTTTACATTACCACCTATGTAAAGCTCAAGTCACAGAAGATTCCAGGTGAACAATCGGCCAACGCGGGACAACAAGCCACCAAAGGGAACGAAATGTGTTAAAGATGGCCATTGCTATTGTGTTAGGGTTTGCAGCATGCGTGCTGCCCTTTGGTATATACTGGCTTCTCGTCGTTTCTGTATCGGACATATGGTCTTGTGGCTTCCAATATTTTTCCTTTTTTGCCTTTTTTGTGATTCGCATAGATTGTGCCTTGAATCCTTGCATCTGTTTCATTTTCAGTAGAAATTATCGTATAGGACTTAAGACTCTCTTTAGATAAACGATTATTTAAAGCAGCGGCGTAATTGATGATACTTCTTAACAGTCGAGAGGATCAGTCGACCTGAAACTTGTAAAAATCGTGAATTTAAAACTGCTTGGAATCGCGTTCAATGTACACTATAGCTTAAAGAAACTTTGCAAAACGGTTTTAAACCTTTTTTTGAACACTGAGTTTACAATCTTTTTGTAGTTATTATGAAAACTCCATTTGTAATTTTCTTATATTAGAATTTATACCTCGTTTTAAGTCTTGTAAATAATATTTATTTATCTCAATACTGCTTTCTAGTTAATTAAAAAAACTTTATAGAACGGTTTCTAAACCTTCTTTTGACAATTCCTTTGGCGTCATTTGTAGGTATTTCGTAAACTCGACTTTTGCAATTTTCATTCTTGAGAATTGATCGGCCGTCATATAAACCGTGTAAATAATATTTATTTCAATACCGCCATTTATTTGATTCAACCTACTTTAAATGAACTTTACAGAACAGTTTAAGTACAGCCGCTCTTTTGACAATTTGCTTGCCATCACTTGTAGTTTTCTTAAATTAGGAAACAATAAAGTGAGTGAACCTGACGCCAGTAATTTCAGTGCTGATTCCCCTTTCAAAGCAATTCTAAATTAGTAATATTCGATTTTTATAATTTTCCTCTCAGTTTCAGCAAACGAAATACAAGTAAATGCCCTGTCCTTGTCTCTTTTTTTTATCGCCACTGTCTCCTTTGTTTGTCTCGAGAGTATTTCTGTCGTGGTCTTGAAGTCGAATCTGAATCTTATTCTACAGTCAATCAGCCTTACGAAGCATATGTAATGGTTTATATAGTAGCAGTCTCTTTTTGGGAGAAAACCTTCTGGTTTTGTCCGCTGTTGAGCTCAGTTTATATTTGTGTGCCAGCTGTTTCTGAAGCCACTTACGGGTATATTACGAACTCACAACGTGACCAGCTCCCAGTTGGCTTGATAGCTCAGTTGGTGGAGCACCGCACCGGTATCGCAGAGGTCACGGGTTTGAATCCTGTTCAGGCCTGAATTTTTTCAGGCTTCAATTTCGCAACTGCTTAAGTTGTGCGTATATAACTGCGATGATCAATCATGTCTTCATATCTTTCTCTGCAGCCTAAAGATATGATTTTTTATATATTCACTTGTAAACGTCGTTGTTGTTTTATAACACTGAGCCCTGCAGAGCAATTTACTAGTCCCTCTTTGTTTTGTGTATTTTATTTTAGAATTAGTCTTTCTACTTAATTTGGATGTCACATCGTAGTTTAATATTATTCCACGTCATGTTCTTATCAGGCGTTTGTTGATTGAGGAGAAGGGTGAATAAGTTTGCGGATCGTCGGATTTGGTTTAAAAAAAGCACTAAATACAATGGTGCAAGGGACCGTAAGCGAAAAAGCTATCGGTATACGCATGGGATCTGTAAAAGATCAGATCAGCCAAAAATAGGAACATCAATGACAATGAAGCAAGGCTGATTACTTCTTATAAAGCTTAACGGGACAACGACATGACGGCGAGACGAGTTGGACTCGTGTCGTTAGTAATCAGCCTTGCTTCATTGTTAATTTAAACAAGTACACGGATTGCGGACATACGGAGTTCTGCGATAAATTAAACGGATTCCCCGATTTCTAAAATATGGCGGATCGTGGATCAGCTGTGAATTTTGGCCTGGACTCTGGACTCTACCTATCTTGAAGTTCGGATTGTGGATCCTAAGCGACGTTCGGATCATAGATCTTTTGAAAAAATGGCACGGATCGGCGGACTCAGCCCCCTCATTGAGTAAGAAGCCTGAACGGGAAGCTTCTGTCAATCACTTGCACGTTCAGTGACCGGATGTTTTCCGTTCAGGCAAGAACTTCGTACTTCATGCAATTTTCATTGTGTTAAGAATTACAGCAGTTTTCAATCACACAGTCGACCTTCAAGGCAGACAGATTTTAGAAACAATAAGTTTTGATGGACATTTATCATCGCTGCCTATTTGCCACAAGCTACTTGGTAAATAACTTAAGACTTCTCAATTCGGGAATACATCGAACATCTTTTGTTAGAATACATGCCAGGTGATCCGACAAAACTTTCGCCGAGTCAGAAACCGAGAATTCCTCGAAATCCTTTAATTTTTAACGATATCAGTTTCCATAGGCAAATTTGAATACTGAGAGAAAAAAACCTCGTTTTCGTGAATTTGTGAGAAAATAATGACGACATTTGTTGGGTTTGTCAACGGTCATTCTAGTGCATGAATAGGCCTTTCCACAAATATCCGGATATTTTGGGGGATATTTAGAAGTTTCCGAGATATTTAGAAAATTTAAGGCTACTTAAAAATGTATTAATAGCTTTTTGGCTTAGAGCTGTGTTTTCCTCGCTATTTCCTTGAAATAATTCTCAGTTCTATACAAGAAACAATCCAGTTCAACCATTTTCCAATCGAAAAATATATTCCATATCACGAAAAGCGCTAAAGCAACAATTTAGAGGATTTTTCGAGATATTTAGAAAAATTTTTCGGATATTTAGATCTTTTTTTTTTGAGAGTAGAGGTCAGTCTTTTTAAATTTTCATAAAGTTATTCGGAGAGTTTTGGTGAGTCAGTTATTTGGTCACATGACTTGACGTTTTTGTGGCCAGCTCTGTATTATCAATAAAATTTTGAAGTCTTTTGAATAAGGTTGTTGAATTGAAGGGAGAGCGTGACATTATCTATGTGATAAATTTGAATCTTTCTGATAATGGTTAAAGTTCGCCGGACTTCAGCGCGAGAGGCCTGGATTCTAGACATAGCGACCTAGCCGTTGTCGATGTGTTGCGCTTTAGGGTAATGCCATTACTCCAACAGTGCCTGCATCACAGCGCCCAGAAGTATAAATGGGTAACATACCGCCTAATTGTGGATACATCACATTTCCAGCATGTAATGAAGGTGAGTGACGCAAAAATCTTAGTCCCCGACAGGATTCGAACCCATGACCTGCCCGGCCAGTTGTTAAGGCAACCACACATAACAACACGCATAACGTTTTGGTTCAAGCGAAGGTGCATGTTTAAAACAATAAATGACGAATTAACGAAATAGCAGTACGGGTAAGAGTCAATGTGGGAGACGGGTTGCCTAGTTCCCGCTGGACGGTCTTCTCCCAGCCCTTCACGGTGAATTGATTTCGGTAACCTTTCCGAGACGAAAGGCCGGGAGTAGTCTTAAGAGTAAATGTCAGTAAAAATCAAAGAAAATTCTAGAAATGTGGCCACGGTCGAAAAATCGATTTTGCTCATACTTTGCCAGTTTGAAGGCCTAGGTAAGTAACTGAAGGAAATCAAGTTAGTTTTTTGAAATATCCAATATAACGGCAGAAATTCACGAAAAACGGTTATCGCACCGAAAGTTCAGATTTCACTTCGCGATAATCCGAAATTTTACACTTTTCAGCTTCTTGCTGCACAGTCGTTTACATCGCTGTGAAACGTTCTCAACTTTAGATGTGTACATTGATTCTTCCTTAATCAAGACATAGTGATCATTTTTATTTCTTGTGTTTTCTGGCCGAACTGAGCCCCGATTAAGTAGACATACTTTTCTAATTAAAACAAAACTCAAAAGTTATGCAAATTCAGTGAGGAAAAAAGCTGACCGGTAGTGCTTCAAATTGTCTGATATTCTAGCAAAAGACAGTTCAGTCAATGAATTGTAGGCCTACAGTTTCATTTTTGTGGGATCTACTAGCAATTTTGCATGAACACCGATCAAAAATCGAGAAAATTGCAATTCAGCCCCTTTGAAATTTGCAATGTAACGCAACACGCTAAAATAGGTAAGACCATTTTTGTTGGCTTGAGACAGGACAATTAAAGCCTATTAATGTCTTTTACATTTGAAAAGCTTTAAAAGTAGTATTTAACTTAAAAAATCGCCGACAAGAGTTTAAAAAAAAAAAAAGAAACACCAAACTTTTAAATCGCACTCTCCATCTTCTCGCTGCCCAGTGTCACGCTCGAGCGATTTTTCAAGGGAAACAAATTTGAAACCATTTTTTCACCGTTCAAAATGAGTCAAATTTTAATAACAAGATCTTTGTTGTTGATGTGCGAAATCATGCATTAATAAGAGAAGATTGCCCAGTTAACCCGCCGAACGAAGTAAAAAAGGTCTCAATAGTATATACATATTGGAATGATGTTAGGGATTACAAGCTTTATGCCGTCGCTAGCCAATAGGAGGCTATCTATTCCCGCGAAAAGTTAATGTCGTATCGATAACCAAGCAAACAACGCACTTATCAAAGAAGAATCGGAGTAAGCTTGATGAGTTAGAGACGCCCCGCGCGAGTTCGTTTGTGCCGGCACGCAGTTACGGTCATACCGCTCATATAGTGTAACAAGGATATCAAAAGCCACTAAAAGTCCTTCAGATTTTATCACATTGAGACGTACGTGAAGAATATTTCTGGCGAATGTGTGCGTTTCGAGAAACCGAGAAACTTCTTGGAATCGACAATCTCATTGATTAGGTCAGGAGCCCATGACCGGCTCCTGATTAGGTACAGGTCCAGAAGTTGATACATGTCACTCAACGATCTGTGGAAATTACACACACGGCAAATGGAAATTTATTCAAGTCCGTGAATTCACTAGAAGATTCAGAACAGTTCTTCCCTGTGGGCTCAGGCGCGCCATTGACGACTGAAATCTTTGATGAACAGAGAACCAGAAACTCTCCTCAATGATAACAACGCATATTCCGCCTTGACTTGCACCTGTCGGCTTATACTTTAAAATCAGTCTGACCAGATAAAAAGCAACACGCCAGTCCTTGTGCTAAAAGTTTTCATCATTGAAGGAAGTCGAGGTAAGCAAATACTTTAGGAATAATAAATAAATAAATAATTTCCGTAGTTTTAATGGTCACACTCTCAATGACTAGCCAGAAGCAAGGTAGTCCTGCTCTGGCCCTCTCGTTGTCACGCAACGTCGAGAGGGAGGGTTCCTCGCTCTCGGCTCTCTCCTGACGTTTCGTGACAGAGAAAGGGCCAGAACTGGACTAGAAGCAAGGGAAAAAAAAATTGACGCGCGCAAGAATATCACCAATGTTGCACACACGCAATTTGCTTAATTACGTTTGGCCACCTTGTTGCAACATCCAACATCTTACAGGATACTTGTGTTTTCGAATTATTTCTTGTTAACTCATTTGAACTGAAAAGCTTGTTAAACCAGGGTCGAAGAAAGGCTCGTCAACTGAATGAGGCAGTAGTTGGTGATATAAAACGATCCACAAGACTACATGATAAAGCATGATAAAGAGTAGGTAGCACTGACTTTTTCAGAAGTGTAAACCACGACGTAGGTTAAAGATGCCGACATGTCATTGGCTACAAAAATGCTTCATGCTACAGTGCTAGATAGCAATGAAAACCAACCGTGGCGTCACAAATTTGGTTTGTAAACAAGGCAATTTTTATCAGGAGTTTTTTCTCATCCCCAGCCCAGCGTTGTCAATGCAATTCAACTCTTTTCTCTTCCTTTCTCGCCCTGCAAGTTGATCATGAAACTGATACTGACGTCTCTTTTTCCACCCCGATCAATGAGCTGAATGCAAAGGTAGGCTTTTTGTCCTGGACGAAGCTTCAAAGGAAAGCAAACTGATAGCTGAATATCGCATAATTTGAAGAAGCGATTGAAGGTTGAGTTCTGGAGAAAGCTCCATCATCTTCCACAGATTTGACGCATCTGCCAAGTCCGTCACGTATTCGCTGCATAGTAGCACCGCGTACTGCAGTGTAAAGCTCTAGTACGCGTTGTTATCTGAGAAAGCTGAACAGTGCGTTTTAGCCGTCCCGAATATCCTTACTCCTGCAGATTTGAATTGCTTCTGGGAGGAGTTATCTAAGCGCAAAGGGAATCTAAGAGCAACTGGTGGGTAAATACTTTGAACGCTTCAAACACTCCGTCACTTATCCCGAAACTGCATAAATTACTTGACCTTCGCCACAGATTGTCATTTCCAAGATTGTAGCATGGGCTAAGTGTATCATGCGTGACACAAAACAGGGAGAGTTAGGGAGTGATTAAGTTTGGTTCTACTCGTGTTTTTTCGCTGTTACAGCCAATTTCTAAGTTAAATACTATTTCTAAAGCGTTTCAAATTTTAAAGACATTAATAGGCTTTCATTGTCCCGTCTCAAGCCAACAAAAGATTTTTACCTATTTTAGTGTGTTGCGTTACATTGCAAATTTCAAAGGGGTTGAATTGCAATTTTCTCGATTTTTGATCGGCGTTCATGCAAAATTGCTGGTAGATCCCACAAAAATGAATCCGTAAGCCTAAAATTCATCGACTGAACTGTCTTTTGCTAGAATATCAGACAATTTGAAGCACTACCGGTCAGCGTTTTTCCTCACTGAAATTGCATAACTTTTGAGTTTTGTTTTAATTAGAAAAGTATGTCTAGTTAATCGGGGCTCAGTTCGGCCAGAAAACACAAGAAATAAAAATGATCACTATATCTTGATTAAGGAAGAATCAATGTATACATTTAAAGTTGAGAAAGTTTCACAGCGATGTAAACGACTGTGTAGCAAGAAGCTGAAAAGTGTAAAATTTCGGATTATAGCGAAGTGAAATCTAAGCTTTTGGTGCGATAAACGTTTTTCGTGAATTTCTGCCGTTATATTGGATATTTCAAAAAACTAACTTGATTTCCGTCAGTTGCTTACCTAGGCCTTCAAACTGGCCAATTATGAGCAAAATCGATTTCTGGACCGTGGCCACGATTTCTTTGATTTTTAGTGGCAATTACTCTTAACAATAACACAATGAACATACATATTGCTCCAGTTATAGCTCGCCTCGTGATTGGCTGAAGTCAGCAAGAGTGAAAACACGCCGACACCTTTATTTTGACCGACACAGACTGCTATTTTTCGCTTGATTTCTCCTATGTACAACACAGGCGATTTAGCCAGCCAACAACGAAAAGATGACGTTTCCAAAGTCTCTCAAGCATTAGCGAAATTGTTCAAAATATTTTACACAACACCGGTAAATATAGGTGTTTTGGCATGCTCCGGTTGGCAGATTAAACTCGGGGCGTACAAGTCGAGGGAGTCACAACTGATAGATGTCAACATACAACGGCACTTAACTTAAATTTTGTAATCGAACAATTTGAATTGATTTGGTACTTACTGTAGACTACAAGCAAAAAAAATACACACTTATAAATATCGCAGCACTTCAAGCTCTGTTAAGTATTTTTCTGAAAGACTTTAAAACTCTTTTAATGTGACGGAAATAACCATGGGCTTTGATCCGTTGAACAAGATTTTAAACTGTACAAAAATGCTGTACTTAAGATTAATCTTAGATCTTCAACCTGCCTGTGTAGCTGATGGGATATCGCGCGTGAGTGCTTTTGCTTTGGCGGTGGGACTACACACACTAGGGCTGAGGACGTGGGGAAATTTTCGCAAGCGGTAAAGTCGCGAGGAAAAAATCAATTCTCAATTTAACTACTCAACATTCCCCTCGCGGCTCAGCCTTTTTCTAATCTAAATTTGACTTTATAATCGTAACTTTAAATAAAGGGCACTAATCCCATCCCAATGCACTTATGCGTCAAATAATAGCTTAATATTTAGCAACTATTATACATGATTATTATGTTTAAAAAGCGGATGCTGTTGTCTTGTCTAACAGCTTTATTTGACAGTCCCTATTTTGATGACAGTTCAAGGCGTCAAAACGTAAACATCCCCTCTTCCTCCTTCGGTTATTAAACACAAATACATCTCACTGAGTCTAAATAGACACGCAAACCCTTTTGACAAGCGAAACGTTTTCATTCTTGAAAATTTACTTTTAATTAAAGCAGCGAAGTTAAGAGAGTAATTCCGCATTCAATATAAGATAAAATGACAAACGTTTAC
Organism: Orbicella franksi; assembly: GCF_964199315.1. Classification (NCBI taxonomy): domain Eukaryota; kingdom Metazoa; phylum Cnidaria; class Anthozoa; order Scleractinia; family Merulinidae; genus Orbicella; species Orbicella franksi. The sequence goes on along the minus strand of NC_138149.1, from coordinate 32,076,134 downwards.
ACGGATGGAGCGTTTACAAAACAAAACAGTTCTCGTTGAATGAGCTATGTTAGAGTTAAAGTGAAACAAACATAAAGCCAATAAATTCAGTAGTTCATTTTCTTTGAACTGGTTTCAGAAAAGGCAGGCAGACAAAGTTAAAAACACGCTAGAACAGCAAAATAAATAACGTTTTACGCTGAAAATTCAGGTGACGGTAGCTTTATTACTGGGGAACACAGATGAATTAAAATTATATACACTGCAATATTGAGTTTTAGGTAACTACTCTCTGATATGTAAGTGTGTTTATCAGATGTTAGCATAAAATTATAAAGGCGGTGAGGCTTTTGTTCACTTAGTTTCCTCAGAAAAGAAAAATATCTATAATTAGACGCCTAATTAACTCACTGTCTGTTGACTGTGTGGGAAGCATAAACAGGATGCATTTGCACGATGTTATCGCGTGGAAACGCAAATATTTTCCATGCTGCAGACACCTGCCTTAAATACAACATAAAACTCTAACTGGGATATTATTGAGTGAAAAAGAAACATTACTCCAAAGAAAAAGCTAACAGGAAAGATATACAAATCCTTTGACGTTACCTAGTGAACCTGAACAACATAGAAGATAAGAACAGAGACTATTACAGATAGTGAACGTAGAAGCCGTAGAACGTAGACGGGTTCCAGTCTGACCCGGTGTGCGCAGTCTTGTGTGCGTTAGAAGCTTTAACGGCTGCTTATGTTACAAGTAGAACGTGAGGGACTGGGCCCAGCCCCAGGTTACTTATTATTATGGGATCGAAAATCCCACGCGTTGGCGAGAATGAAAACGAAACGAGGATCGATGAGAAAACGTGTTGTCATTGTAGTTTTGTAGTAGTTCCTGTGCGAGATTGAGTAGAGTGTAACATTTGGTGACCCCGACGTGACAAAGAAACCATCGAAATGTCTATAGAAGTCGTCGAAGAGATTGAGATAGAGGTGAGAACAGCAATTTGTCAGCTTAGCGAAGCGAGTCTTCGAGAAATCTGTGCGGGGCTACATATCGAAGTTAAAGAGACGGATACGGGACGTCTGGCGTTAATACAAATCCTTACGAAATATTTAGACGCCGAAGAACTCGGAACTGAAGCACTAACGAATCTCAAAACAATTAAAGAAAAGAAACCGGCAACGAAGGACGCGAAGAGTGAACAAGAGGGTGGTGTGAAAACCGAACATGTGGATCAGAAGTCTGCTGTCAAGTCAAGCACAAATGCAGTTACGCCTAAAGAAACCACAGCGATTCCACCGTTCAGGAAGGAATTTAAAATATCGGGACAGATTGGAGATTCACGTCAGAAAGATCGCTTGAGCTTTACCAGTCTTGCTCACCAAATTAACGCTGGATTGAAACGGGGCTATAAAGAAGAAGAAATTGTCGAGGCCGTTATTCGAGCCATCAATCCAGGCCTTAGATTGAGGAGCTACTTGGAAGGTAAGCCCGATCTAGATCTTGCCAGATTACGTAAAATACTCCGGTCACATTACCAAGAAAGGGGGGCTACGGAAATGTATCAGCTGCTCAGTTCGGCAGTACAGGAAGCTGGGGAGACCCCTCAGGACTTTCTTGTTCGCCTCCTTGATCTAAAGCAGAAAGTACTGTTTGCATCTCAAGAAGCAGGATCTGATTTGAAGTATGACCCAAAGCTGGTACAGTGCATGTTTCTGCATTCATTATTAACTGGGTTACGGAATGATAACATTAAAATGGAGATAAAACCATGCCTGCAAAACACCCAAGTGGAAGATGAAGAACTTTTTGAGAAATTGAATGCAGCAGTTAGTAATGAAACAGAAAGAATGCAGAAGCTTGGTTCCCGTCATGACCAGCTCACAAACCGAACCCCCACACAGTTTGCAGCTCAATTGGCCACCCATGACGACAGCCATGCCTCAGTTGAAGGTAAAACCCCAGAAAAGCCACCAAACGTTAACCTTCTTACTGAAGTTAGAGAGTTGAAAGCGGAATTGGCTGCTATCCGGGAGCGCATGGAACAACAAAGCCGCGCTAGCCCTCACCCACAGTACAACCCTGTAGAGCAAGGGAGGGTTCGCCCTAGAGGGTGCTGGAATTGTGAAAGACAAGGAAGGGGTTTCCATTGCAACCATTGTTTCGACTGTGGTGATGTCGGCCACTTCAGTTACCAATGCCTAAGGTCAAGCCGAAGGGGCTATAACTCAGCAAGCCCCCAGGGAAACAGACAAGGGTTGCCCCCACGGGACAAGGAGCAGCCCCCCCGATTCATGAGCAGTCCCAACAATGCATGAACTGTGGAAAGAGGGAGGATTGGGCACATCAATACTTGCGGTGTTCACAGTGCCATACTAGCCACTATTGTTCAAAAGTTTGTCAAAAGGAACATTGGGAGAAGCATAAGAAACTATGTCAAGCCATTAGCGAAGTTCAACTGAGGGAAAGGGCAAGTGTTGAAACATTGAAAACGTCGTTCAGTTCCCACCTAACCCCGAGACAACGCTCTAAACTCACCAAATTAGTGGGAAGAAAATGTGTGGTTTCCTGCTTGATTCAAGGGGAAAAGGTGGATGCCCTGTGGGATACCGGAGCTCAAGTTTGTGTTGTGTCCAAACATTGGAAAGAAATTAACCTACCAAACGAGCCAGTAAGAGACATAAGCGAGTTATTGGGGGAAGATGGATTAAATCTCCAGGCCGTGAACGGTACAAAAATCGCATATGATGGCTGGATTGAGGTAGAGTTCCAGTTGGTTGGGGAGGACGGGTACTCGGAGCCATTGACAGTACCCATACTAATAGGAAGTGAAGATAATCAGGAGTATCCCATCATCGGCTTTAATGTCATTGAAGAGGTCATTAAGAGGAGTAGTAGCCCCAACACAACCAGCCTATTGCCCCGAATAGTGAATGACTCGTTCCCATCTGTGAAAGAGGGCGAAGCAAGAACGCTGGTTAATTTCATCCAAAGTATGGATGACGAAGCTGACACCGGTATGCTCAGAGTCGGCAGACAAGACATACGTGTCCCACCAGGAGAGACTGTGAGAGTCAAATGTCAGGTACACTTTGGACTATTAGAAGAAGATTTGCCTGTTGTGTTTGAGCCCAAAGAGGAAGGGGCGTGGCCTGAGGGGCTAGAAGTTCAGGGCTGTCTCCACCGAATCTCCCCGAGGTCTTCGAGCCGAATGTATGTTCCAGTATGCAACAACACCGAACGAGAGATGACCTTACGTAGGCGGACAGAACTGGGCACTATACAGTTAGTGCAGTCCGTCACGCCACTGCCAGTCGAAGCTGAACAGAAACAAGAGAAAGAGGAAGGTGAAACTTGGAGTGAGGCAACCAGTTATGAGTGGGAGCCAAGTCAGCCCGAACAAAGTAAAGCAAAGTGGACTCCCCCAGTTGACTTGAGCCATTTGTCAAGTGAGCAACGGGTGATTGTTAAGGAGATGTTGAGGGAAGAATCCGGGGCCTTCGCTATAGATGATGGTGACATTGGATGTGCCGAACATTTGAAATTGGAAATCAACCTGAGAGATGACGTCCCAGTACAAAAAACATACAATTCAATTCCAAAGCCCTTGTACGAAGAGGTAAAGTCACACTTGCAGGATATGATCAATCGTGGTTGGATAAGCAACTCAAAGTCACCCTACTCTTCCCCAGTGGTGTGTGTGAGAAAAAAAGACGGCAGTCTGAGACTATGTGTTGACTATAGGCAGTTAAACAGCAAAACTGAGGATGACCGCCAGCCCATCCCTCGCATCCAAGACATCCTGAATAGTCTCAGTGGGAACACTTACTTTTCAGTGTTAGACCAAGGAAAGGCATATCATCAAGGATTCGTAGCAGAAGAACACCGACATCTAACAGCGTTCATCACCCCCTGGGGTTTATACCAGTGGAACCGGATTCCTTTTGGCCTTAAAAATGCACCGGCAGCTTACCAGAGGTACATGGAGAAATGCCTAGAAGGTCTCCGCGATGAAATATGTATTCCATATCTTGATGATGTCCTGGTGTACAGTAGAACATTTTCTGAGCATGTAGACAATGTGCGAAAGGTACTTAAACGTTTGCAGGAGTATGGTATCAAGCTGAAGCCAAAGAAATGTGAGTTGTTTAAGCCCCGTGTTCGTTACTTAGGCAGAATAGTCTCAGCAGATGGCTACACGATGGACTCAGCAGACGTTGCAGCAGTGGCAGCCCTTAAGGAAACTAAACCAAGAACTGTTGGTGAATTGCGCAAACTCCTGGGTTTCATAAGCTATTACCGCCAATATATTCGCGACTTCTCCAGATTAGCCAAACCCCTTTATGACCTACTTTCAGTTAAAGAATGCAGTGACCAGCCCAGCAGAGCTAAAGGACAGAAAGAGCACCCCAAGTGGAAGTTGCCGACATCGAAAGGACAATCGTCATCAAATCACAAAATCCCGTGGAATGAAAGACACCAAGAGCGATTAAACTTCCTAATTGAACTTCTTATGCAGCCAGGGGTAATGGCTTACCCTGACTTTGAACGACCATTTGTACTGCACACGGATGCCTCAAGCGAAGGACTTGGGGCGGTGCTCTACCAAGAACAAGGGGGGAAATTGAGAGTTGTTGGCTATGGCTCAAGGACATTGACGCCCGCGGAACGGAACTACCACTTGCACTCAGGAAAGTTAGAATTCTTGGCCCTAAAGTGGGCAATTACTGACAAATTCAGGGATTACTTATTCTATGCTCCATCCTTCGCTGTTTTCACTGACAATAACCCGTTAACGTATGTGATGTCATCAGCAAAGTTGAATGCCACGGGGCATCGGTGGGTGGCCGAGTTAGCGGATTATAACTTTACAATCAAGTACCGACCGGGCAAGACTAATGTTGACGCGGATGTTCTGTCAAGAATCCCATTGGACATAGACAAGTATATGAGCGATTGTACAGAGGAAGTACCCAAAGATGTCCTTGAAGCAACCGTGGAAGCAGTTAGGGAACAGGCAAAAGGCACAATCCCATGGGTTACGGCAATTGCCGCAGACTTGACAACTCCTGAACCGACATTAAAGGATCTGAATCGAAAACCCTTCAGCCCTAGTGAAATCAAGGAGGCACAGCACTCGGATAGTGCTATATGCCGCGTGCTTTACTACAAGACACACGGGATCAAACCGGGTGGTGGCCAACTGAAGAATGAACCCCATGGAGTTACCAACCTTATGAGAGAATGGAAGAAACTGGAAGTTGATGAACATGGTATCCTGCGACGAAGAACAAGCTCTAAGATACAATTAGTTCTGCCACACAACTTCATCCCAGTGGTACTTAAAGAACTACACACAGAGATGGGACACCTTGGAGTGGAGAGAGTCGCAGAACTTGCAAGGTCCCGCTTCTACTGGCCACATATGTACCGTGACATAGAGTATTTTGTGACACAACGTTGCAGATGCATCAAACAGAAGAAACCAAACACAGTCACGAAAGCACCTATGATGCACCTGATGACATCAGCACCCTTTGAAGTAGTTTCCATTGATTTTCTGCATCTGGACAAGAGCAAAGGTGGATATGAATATGTACTGCTGATTGTTGATAACTTTACCAAATATGCCCAAGCCTATGCAACGCGCAACAAGACGGCCCGCACTGCTGCTGAGAAGATCTACAATGAGTTTATCCCAAGGTTCGGTTTCCCAGCACGAATACATCACGACCAAGGTGGTGAGTTTGAAAACAAATTGTTCCACAACCTAGAACGTCTCAGTGGAGTTGCCAGCTCGCGAACCACTCCATACCACCCACAGGGCAATGGCCAGGTAGAACGCATGAACCGAACGTTACTCTCGATGCTAAGGACCCTCCCGGAGGAAAAGAAATCGAACTGGAAAGATTCCTTAAACAAGCTTATACATGCGTACAACTGCACAAGACACGAAACGACTGGGTTCTCGCCATTTTACCTGATGTTCGGCCGTTCCCCACGATTACCAGTTGATTTGCTGTTTGACCTAGAGAACGACCTTCAACAGGGTGATTACCAGGACTATGTAAAGACGTGGCAAGTAGATATGAGACGGGCCTACGACCTAGCATCTAGGAACACCCAGAAATCGTCAGCCAAGAGTAAAGTGTATTACGACAAGAAGGCTTCCGCAGCAGTCCTACTCCCCGGCGACCGCGTACTTGTTAGAAACCTTTCAGAAAGGGGAGGACCTGGAAAGCTCCGTTCACACTGGGAAGAGCAAATTTATGTAGTTGAGGAACGCATATCTGATAGTCCAGTCTATCGAGTAAAGCCAGAACTTGGCCGTGGGAAACAACGAGTGTTACACCGTAACTTGCTACTTCCTTGTGATGCTTTACCACTGCCTAAACCAACGAGAGCATCATCCAAGACCACCCAACTAAGACCTAGAGTGCCACCTCAGCCTGAAGACATTGGAGAGAGTTCCGATGATGAGTATGAGATGAACACACTGTCCTCTCCAGTCACCCATGAAATAGCCTTTCCGGCGGAAGTAGACACCCCTCCTATGGACCCACAGGACCACTGTGATAATGAAGATTGTGCCACTATGTCAGATACCAGGGACCAACCTGACCCACAAGTGGACACTGGTGACTCATCAGTGCCAAATTCATCCGTTCTAGATGTGACTGATACGGCCCCTGAGGAAAGTGACAATTCAGATTCAGCGGAACACCTAGAGGGAGCTACGCGACCTAGAAGGGAGAGACGACCCCCTCGGATTCTGACTTACAGTCAGATGGGGGTACCCGAGTACCAACGTTTAAACCCAGTAGTAAACGCAATTCAATGCCCTCAGGTGATACTTCCCTACCAAGTCATGGCCAACTGGCTTGTACCTCACTGCCGGTGTGTTCACTGCACCCCGCACATCCCATTTATTCCACAGCTGCAGTATATACCACAGCCCATATGGACAAACCAGTAATGAACACTCCTGAAGTCACAACTGATTACTCCGAGTATTAACCATGGACAAGCAGACCTGTTGCTCGCCTTCTGTGACTTAACTCATAAGCGAAATTTGTGTTGGATTTTCCCTCTAGTTACAAACTGTTAAAGACAAAACCTGCGGATAATGGAACTGCCACAATAAGTATTCAGTTTGAAACATGATGAGAACTGACGCTCCCTCCTAACCATTGTTCTTTTTGGTTTTGTATTTCCTGTTATAATGTCGGGACGACATTTCTGTTGGAGGGGAGTGTGTTACAAGTAGAACGTGAGGGACTGGGCCCAGCCCCAGGTTACTTATTATTATGGGATCGAAAATCCCACGCGTTGGCGAGAATGAAAACGAAACGAGGATCGATGAGAAAACGTGTTGTCATTGTAGTTTTGTAGTAGTTCCTGTGCGAGATTGAGTAGAGTGTAACACTTACAGACATAAAACACAATTCAAATGATATCTTGATATCAGGAATGAATAATATAAAATAATGGTTATGCTTCGAGTCTTCGTTTTAACTTGATTCGACATTTACCTTAACCAGCTGTTTGAAAGTTAAGATGGGCGAGCATTTTCTGTATTATGGTAATCATAGCGGCGCTTTTCATTTACATGTTCTTGAGACACAGAAAAAGTTGATCACGCTTGGTATTGAATTATGTCTAAAGGATGGGAGAGCTGAATACTAAACGAATTTAAGACATTTTACAGCGCTTTCAGTTTGCGTTGAATCCTCTTTATCGGACCTGCTTTTCCTGACTTGCAGTGCAATAAGACGAACGTAGAAATAAAGGAAGTAAATTCAAATACTAAAAGCTTAAGCTGCAACAAACAATCAAATTGTAAAAAAAAAAGGGCAAGATAATAATAATGTGAAAACAGTCTTTACTACAAGGCAATTTATAACACAAGATCATTAAAAATCTTCCAGGTGTTCTTGAGCGACTTAACCTATGACATGATCGTCCTAGACCAGAAATATATACTTTACAACATTTCATGTTAGGCCAGAAATTCTCGCAAAACCGGCAAAACAGTGAATTTCAGAAGTATGTTCGACTTGCGCTCTCCGAGAGAGAAATCTGAAACCACGAGGTTTTAGTAGAATATAAATAGAGTAGTTCTTTCTCCTTAGCAGTCTTACCAAGTTGTATTAAAAATAATATAATGAGCCGGTGAGGTAACTGATATGAAATGAAATACGAAATTCGCCGGGTAAAATCCAAAGCGATCATGAAAGGCACATACGGGTTAAGCTGCTCCAGTCATCCTACCCTTAGGAAGTGGTGGGAGTTTTAAGAGAAGGGATAAATAAAAAAGCAATCAAGCAGTTCTTTGTTCGACATCAATATTTAAACTTTCTAGTCTCTTGTTTATTTTAAGAAAACAAACTAAACGCCCTGTCCTCAGTCTCCCGTCTCCACCCAGATCTTTCTCTTTATGTAGACAGGTACAAACACTTTTTATAGAAACTTATAGAACTCAAGTTTTAATGTGATTCAGAAGATATCAGCCGTTGAAAAATTCATACGCAATGCACGGTTTGCACAGAAGGAGCCTCTTTGTTACGAGACTGACTTGAGATAATACTGACACTTGAGAAAACTTCCTGTCTGTGCAGAATAAAGTCATTTGCGGGGCAGCCGTTGATTAGGCGGTTTACGACGTCAATATACTGGACATTAAAAGTGCTAACTGTAAACTCCAATAAGCAGTCTCCGCTCGGGCATCAGGATGATTTAATTGAGCTCAAGTGTTGAAAATCCTGTGTTCTCCATGACTTGTCGTGATGAAGAATTTGATGGAAGACTGTTTATCATAGACTACAGAATAAAGTGAAAAAAGGAAAACAGCTGTCGGTATTTCATCTGGCGCAGCAGTGAAATTTAAGGAAAACATAAAAAATTAAAAGCAATTTGTGGCACAAGCTGATAGGCCACTTTCGGGTGGCGAGCTGCGCATGAAATAACAAGCCTAATCAGTTATTGTCGCAAGACTTATAAAAAGGTAGTGGATCTGCTCATCATTAGATTGTGGACATTGCCATACCGTATATGTTTTCGCGCAAATAACAACAAGAAGGGAAACATTTATCCCAGCCGCTTCAGTAGCACATAAAGAGAGTGACCTTAATAAGAAAACAAGTCAGTAGAAAACTCATTTGTGAGCGTTACAGCGGAAAAAGAAACTGAACGACTATGTCGGAAAACTTAAACTCAACGATAAATGGAACACAGCCACCGAGCTGCTACTGGAATCCTACAGCAAAAAAAATCGGCATGACCTTTGCTTACTGCCTGATTTTTCTTGTCTCGCTGGCTGGCAACACCGTCATCGGAATAATTGTCTACAAGACGAAAACCATGAGAAAACCCATCAACTTTTTAATCGTAAACATGGCCGTGTCCGATCTGCTGTTTCCGATTTTCTTGATTCCTTGGGATATTCAACGGCTCTACATAAACTCCTGGCTGATCGGTGGTCCTCTTGGCCAGGTCTTATGTAAGCTGGTTTTCTTCTTACTTGAGGTCTCCCTTGGTGTGTCTATTCAGAGCCTGGTTCTGATAGCAGTGGATCGATTTGGAGCTGTGGTATATCCCCTCCGTTCCCCACTCATCAGTTCAAAGCTGTGCCCGTTCTTCATTCTCGCCACTTGGATCGTCGCGTTGGCTTTATTATCCCCATATCTCTTCTCCAAACTTGTTCAATATCCAGGAAGGTTGGCGTGTAGGCTGCATTGGAACGAAGTCTTTGGAGAATTCTTCGAGAATTACTACTTGACATTTTTGATTATAATTATTATCATCGCTTTTCTTTTGATAACCGTACTTTACATTATCATCTATGCAAAGCTCAAATCACAAAATACCGTCGCTTCAGGCCAGCAATCGGCCAGCGTTGGACAACAACGTCAGCAAAGGGAGCGAAATGTGTTAAAGATGGCCACTGCTATTGTGTTAATGTTTGCAGTATGCTGGCTGCCCTTCTCTATCAATTGGTTACTCTTAATCTTTGCATCGGACATATTGTCTTGCAGCTTTCTATACTTTTCCGACGTTGCCTTTTTTATGACGCGCATAAATTGTGTCATAAATCCTTCCATCTGTTTCATTTTCAGTAGTAATTATCGTGACGGACTTAAGACTCTCTTTAGATAAATGATTTTTTTTAAACAGCGGCGTAACTGATGATACTTCTTAACAGTCGAGAGGATCAGTCGACCTGAAACTTGTAAAAGACATTAATTTAAAACTGCTATGAATCGCATTCAATGTACACTATAAAGAAACTTTGCAGAACGGTCTTAAACCTTTCTTTGAACACTGAGTTTACAATCATTTTGTAGTTATTATGAAAACGCCATTTGTAATTTTCTTATATTAGAAGTCATACTTCGTATTAAATCTTGTAAATAATACTAATTTATCTCAATACTGCTTTCTATTTGATTCAATAACTTCACAGAACAGTTTCTAAACCTTCTTTTGACAATTCCTTTGGCATCACTTGTAGCTATATTTCGTAAACTCGACTTTTGTAATTTTCATCCACGAGAATTGTTCGGTCCTCATATAAACCGTGTAAATAATATTTATTTCAATACTGCTATTTATTTGATTCAACATACTGTAGATAAACTTTACGGAACAGTGTAAGTACAGCCGTTCTTTTGACAATTTGCTTGCCATCATTTGTAATTTTTAGGGAACAATAAAGTGCGTGAAACTGACGTCAGTAATTCCAGTACTTATTCCCTTTTCAAAGCAATTCTAAGTCAGTAATATTCGATTTTTATAATTTTCCTCTCAGTTTCAGTCAACGAAATACAAGTAAACGCCCTCTCCTTGTCTCTTTTTTATCGCCACTGTTCTCTATGTTTGTCTTGAGGGTATTTTTGTCGTGTTCTTGAGGCCAAATCTAAATCTAATTCTGCAGTCAGTCAGCTTTACGAAGCATATGTAATGGTTTATATACTAGCAGTCTCTTTTTGGGACAAAACCTCCTGTTGAGCTCAGTTTAGATTTGTGTGCCAGCTGTTTCTGAAGCCACTTATGGGTATATTACGAACTCACAACGTGACCAGCGCCCAGTTGGCTTGATAGCTGAGTTGGTGGAGCGCCGCACCGGTATCGTAGAGGTCATGGGTTTGAATCCTGTTCGGGCCTGAATTTTTTCAGGCTTCAATTTCGCAACTGCTTAAGTTGTGTGTATATAACTGCGATGATCAATCATGTCTTCACATCTTTCTCTGCAGTCTAAAGATATAATCTTTTATATATTCACTTGTAAACGTTGTTTTTGTTTTATAACACTGCGCCCTGCAGAGCAATTTACTAGTCTCTCTTTGTCTTCTGTATTTTATTTTAGAATTAGTCTTTCTATTTAATTTGGATGTCTCAGTACATCGTAGTTTAATATTATTCCATGTCATGTTCTTATCAGGCGTTTGTTGATTGAGGAGAGGGGTGAATAAGTTTGCGGATCGTCGGATTTGGCTTAGAAAAGCACTAAATACAATGATGCAAGAGACCGTACGCGAAAATGCTATCGGTATACGCATAGGATCTGTAAAAGATCAAATCAGCCAAAAATAGGAACATCAATGACACTGAAGCAAGGCTGATTACTTCGTATAAAGCTTAACGGGACAACGACATGACAGCGAGACGAGTTGGACTCTATCATGTCGTTAGTAATCAGCCTCGCTTCATTGTTAAGTTAAAAAAGTGCACGGATTGCGAACATACGCAGTTCTGCGATAAATTGAACGGATTCGCGGATTTCTAAAATATGGCGGATTGTGGATCAGCTGTGAATTTTGGCCTGGACTCTAGACTCTACCTGTCTTGAAGTTCGGATTGTGGATCCTAAACGAAGTTCGGATCACAGATCTTTTGCTGGCTACGGTCGGTATGTTAGTATTTTATCCACCTTATTTCTTTTTTTGGATTGGGCCTCGATTAGGTAAACTCGGGTTTTGCATTGTCATTGGAATAGTGTCATCCTTATGGAGCATGTTTGAATTCATTATAGATTTCGGGATTTGCACAATGGTATCCACATCTACCAGTTTACCGAAGAACTTTTACAAGAAAACTAAGTGGCAAATGTGTTAGATTATTCATTTTTTAAGATCAGGAATCAGGTTAATGTCCGATGATCATCTAAATACGAAGAGGGCCTCCGAACGGGCTCCGAACCTGTCTAAGACAGCTCTGGATTGTCTACAGGTGTCTCAAAAACTTCCGAAAAAGTTCCGAAGCAGTTTTGATGATTTGTTTTTTTTTAAACAATGCGGTTTCGGTTTTGAAGGAAAATATTGGCGGACCGACGGATTTGTTGAAAAAATGGCACGGATCGGCGGATTCAGCCCCCTCATTGAGTAAGAAGCCTGAACGGGAAGCTTCTGTCAATCACTCGCACGTTCAGTTCCCGGATGTTTTCCGCTGAGGCAAGAACTTCGCACTTCATGCAATTTTCACAGTGTTAAGAATTACAGCAGTTTTCAATCACACATTCGACCCTCAAAACAGACAGTCTTGAAAAATAATAAGTTTTGATTGACGTTTATCATCGCCGCCTGTTTGCCACAAGCTATACTCGGAAAATAACTTACTCAATTCGGGAATACATCGAACATCTTTTGTTAGAATACATCCCAGGTGATCCGAGAAAACTTTTACTGAGTCAGAAACCGAGAATTCTTCGAAATCCTTTCATTTTTAACGATATCAGTTTCCATAGGCAAATTTGAAAACTGAGAGAAAAAAACCTCGTTTTCGTGAATTTGTGAGAAAATGATGACGGCGTTTGTTGGGTTTGTCAAGGGTCATTCTAGTGCATGAATAGGCCTTTCCACAAATATCCGGATATTTTGGGGGATATTTAGACGTTTCTGAGATATTTAGAAAATTTAAGGATATTTAGAAGTGTGTTAATAGCTTTTTTGGCTTAGCGCTGTGTTTTCCTCGCTATTTTCTTGAAATAATACTCAGTTCTATACAAGAAACAATCCAGTTCAGCCATTTCCCACTCGAAAAATATATTCCATGTTACTAAAAGCGCTAAAGCAGCAAGTTTCCAAAATGGTGTGGATGCTGGTAACATCGAAGTTCCTGAATTTTCTTTCTCAACTCCTACTACTTTGATATAATTTTGAAAATGTTGGTCTAAGTGATTGAAAATCAGTGTACTTTCACCACAAAAATACGATATATTTAGAGGATTTTTCGAGATGTTTAGAAAAGTTTTGGGGATATTTAGAACTTTTTTTTTTAGAGTAGCAGTCAGTCTTTTTAAATTTTCATAAAGTTATCCGGGGAGCATTTTGGTGTGTCAGTTATTTGGTCACATGACTTGACGTTTTTGTGGCAAGCATGATCGAACTCCGTCGCCAAACAAAGAACTTGCGCGCAAAATCTCTCCAGCTACTCGGGCTAATTTTAACCGTAGGACCCCTGGATCACAATTGACAAGCTCTGCATTATCAAGAAAATGTTGCAGTGTTTTTAATAAGGCTGTTGAATCGAAGGGAGAGCGTGATATCACTTATGTGATAAATTTTAATCTTTACATTTAGGAATTTCAATTCTCAGTCTTTCGTAAATTTTTATTTACAGCGGGAAACCGTAGGGGCTCATTTACTCCATCGACTTTGTTACCTTGACGACTTCAACCAGTCTCACCAAACAATTGCAACTCAGTCCGTTTGAAGATGCTGACTGCAACTCGTGGGAATGGAAACTGCATGTTTTAG